>NW_027476560.1:0-187002 GCF_051020955.1 Megalopta genalis | reverse complement strand
AAACCATTTGATTCGCACGGATTTGAACCTAAGCCTTCTACTTCGCATTAATTGGATGTTAAATCACGTGTTTTGCATGAATTTGAAGCTAAGCCTTCTACTTCCCATTGATTTGAAGCTAAATCATATGTTTCGCATGGAATTGAAGCTACTTCGTTTGTTCCTCCAGCTTTTGAAGCTGTTTCACTTATATCGCAAGTATTTGAAGCTAAATCATATGTGTCGTATGGATTTGAAGCAGATCCTTCTACATCGCATTGTTTTGAAGCTAAATCTAGTGTATCGCATGGATTTGAAGCCAAGCCTTCTACTGCGCTTGGATTTGAAGCTGACTCGTTTGTTTCGCATGCATTTGAAGCTAAGTCATGTATATCACAAGTATTTGATGCTAAACCATTTGTTGCGCATGGATTTGAAGCTAAGCCCTCTACTTCGCATTGATTTAAAGCTAAATCATGTGTTTCTCATGGATTTGAAGCTAACTCGTTTGTTTCGCCTGCATTGAAGCTATATCACATATATCGCAAGTATTTCATTCCGAAATCATTTGCTTCGCACGGATTTGAATCTAAGCCTTATACTTCGAATTGATTTGTCGCTATATTATGTGTTTCGCTTGGATTTGAAGTTAAGCCTTGTAGTTTGCATTGATTTAAAGCATAATCATGTGTTTCGCTGGGTTTGAAGCTCTACTCGTTTGTTTCACGTGCAGTTGATTCTAAATCATGTTTATCACAAGTATCTAAAGCTAACGCATTTGTTTCGCAAAAATATGGAGGTATAGCATGTGTTTCGCGTTCATTTGAAGCTAAATCATGTGTTTCGCATGGATTTGAAGCTAACTCGTTCGTTTCGCCTGCAGTTGAATCTACATCACTTATATCGCAAGTATTTAAAGCTAAATCATGTGTATCGCGTGGATTTTGAAGCTAACTCGTTTGATTAGTCTGCATTTGAAGCTATATCACTTATACCCCAAGTGTTTGAAGCTAAATCATATGAATCGCTTGGATTTGAAGCTAAATCATATGATTCGCGTGGATTTGAAGCTAAACCTTCTACATCGCATTGATTTGAAGCTAAGTCATGTGTCTCGCATGGATTTGAAGCTAACTCGTTCGTTTCGCCTCCATTGGAAACTATGTCACTTATATCGCAAGTATTTGAAGCTAAATCAAATGTGCCGCATGGATTTGAAGCTGCACGTACTACATCGCATTGATTTGAAGCTAAACCTTGTGTATCGCATGGATTTGAAGATAAACCTTCTACATCGCATTGATTTGAAGCTAAATCATTTGTTTCGCATGGATTTGAATCTAAGCCTTGTCCTTCGAATTGATTTGAAGCTAAATCATGTGTTTCGTATGGATTTGAAGCTAAACCTTCTACATCGCATTGATTTGAAGCTAAATCACGTGTTTCGCTTGGATTTGAAGCTAACTCGTTCGTTTCGCATGCAGTTAAATGTAAATATCGTATATCACAATTATTTATACCTAAACCATTTGCTTCGAATGGATTTGAAGCTAAACCTTCTACATCGCATTGATTTGAAGCTAAATTATGTGTTTCGCATGGATTTGAAGCTAACTCGTTTGTTTCGCCTGCAGTTGAAGCTAAATCATGTATATCACAATTATTTGAAGCTAAATCATTTGTTTCGCATGGATTCGAAGTTAATTCATCTACTTCATATTGATTTGAAGCTAAGTCATGTGTTTCGCAAGGATTTGAAGCTAACTCGATTGTTTCGCATGCATTTGAAGCTAAATCATGTATATTACAAGTCCTTGAAGCGAAACCATTTGTTTCGCATGGATTCGAAAATCAGCCTTCTACTTCGCATTGATTTGAAGCTAAATCATGTGTTTCGTATGGATTTGAAGCTAAACCTTCTACATCGCATTGATTTGAAGCTAAACCTTCTACCTGTTATTGTTTTGAAGCTGAACCTTCTGTATCACATTGATTTGCAGCTAAAACGTGTGTTTCGCATGGTTTTGAAGCTAACTCGTTCGTTGCGCATGCAGTTAAATCCAAATAACGTATATCACAAGTATTTGAACCTAAACCATTTGATTCGCATGGATTTGAAGTTAAGTCTTCTACTTCGCATTAATTGGAAGTTAAATCACGTGTTTTGCATGAATTTGAAGCTAAGCCTTCTACTTCGCATTGATTTGAAGCTAAATCATATGTTTCGCATGGAATTGAAGCTACTTCGTTTGTTCCTCCAGCTTTTGTAGCTGTATCACTTATATCGCAAGTATTTGAAGCTAAATCATATGTGTCGTATGGATTTGAACCAGAACCTTCTACATCGCATTGATTTGAAGCGAAATCTAGTGTATCGCATGGATTTGAAGCTAAACCTTCTACATCGCATTGATTTGAAGCTAAATCATTTGTTTCGAATGGATTTGAATCTAAGCCTTGTCCTTCGAATTGATTTGAAGCTAAATCATGTGTTTCGTATGGATTTGAAGCTAAACCTCCTACATCGCATTGATTTGAAGTTAAACCTTCTATATTCTATTGATTTGAAGCTAAACCTTGTACCTCTTATTGATTTGAAGCTAAACCTTCTACATCGCATTGATTTGAAGATAAATCGTGTGTTTCGCATGGATTTGAAGCTAACTCGTTAGTTTCGCATGCAGTTGTAGCTAAATAATGTACATCACAAGTATTTGTAGCTACACCATTTTTTTCGCATGGATTTGAAGCTACGCCTTCTACTTCGCATTGATTTGAAGCTAAATCATTTGTTTCGCATGGAATTGAAGCTACCTCGTTTGTTTCTCCTGCTTTTGAAGCTATATCATTTATATCGCATGGATTTGAAGCTGAACCAACTACATCGCATTGATTTGAAGCTAAGTCTTGTGTATCGCATGGATTTGAAGCAAACCATCTACATCGCATTGATTTGAAGCTTAATCATGTGTTTCGCATGGATTTGATGCTAACTCGTTTGTTTCGCATGCAGTTGTAGCTATATAATGGATATCACAAGAATTTGTAGCTAAACCATTTGTTTCGCATGAATTAGAAGCTAAGCCTTCTACTTCGCATTGATTTGAAGCTAAATCATTTGTTTCGCATGGAATTGAAGCTACTTCGTTTGTTCCTCCAGCTTTTGAAGCTGTATCACTTATATCGCAAGTATTTGAAGCTAAATCATATGTGTCGTATGGATTTGAACCAGAACCATCTACATCGCATTGATTTGAAGCGAAATCTAGTGTATCGCATGGATTTGAAGCTAAACCTTCTACATCACATTGATTTGCAACTAAATCATTTGTTTCGCAAGGATTTGAATCTAAGCCTTGCCCTTCGAATTGATTTGAATCTAAACCTTGTGTATCGCATGGATTTGAAGCTAAACCTTCTACATCGCATTGATTTGAAGCTAAATCATTTGTTTCGAATGGATTTGAATCTAAGCCTTGTCCTTCGAATTGATTTGAAGCTAAATCATGTGTTTCGTATGGATTTGAAGCTAAACCTCCTACATCGCATTGATTTGAAGTTAAACCTTCTATATTCTATTGATTTGAAGCTAAACCTTGTACCTCTTATTGATTTGAAGCTAAACCTTCTACATCGCATTGATTTGAAGATAAATCGTGTGTTTTGCATGGATTTGAAGCTAACTCGTTAGTTTCGCATGCAGTTGTTGCTAAATAATGTACATCACAAGTATTTGTAGCTACACCATTTTTTTCGCATGGATTTGAAGCTACGCCTTCTACTTCGCATTGATTTGAAGCTAAATCATTTGTTTCGCATGGAATTGAAGCTACCTCGTTTGTTTCTCCTGCTTTTGAAGCTATATCATTTATATCGCATGGATTTGAAGCTAACTCGTTCGTTTCGCCTGCAGTTGAATCTACATCACTTATATAGCAAGTATTTGAAGCTAAATCATGTGTATCGCGTGGATTTTGAAGCTAACTCGTTTGATTAGTCTGCATTTGAAGCTATATCACTTATACCCCAAGTGTTTGAAGCTAAATCATATGAATCGCTTGGATTTGATGCTAAATCATATGATTCGCGTGGATTTGAAGCTAAACCTTCTACATCGCATTGATTTGAAGCTAAGTCATGTGTCTCGCATGGATTTGAAGCTAAACCTTCTGCATCGCATTGATTTGAAGCAAAATCATGTGTTTTGCATGGATTTGATGCTAACTCGTTTGCTTCCCCTGCATTTGAAGCTATATCAGTTATATCGCAAGTATCTGATGCTAAATCATTTGTTTTGCATGGATTTGAAGATAAATCTTCTACAAAACCATGGACTTGCAGCTAAATCATGTGTTTCGCATGGATTTGAAGCTAAACCTTCTGCATCGCATTGATTTGAAGCAAAATCATGTGTTTTGTATGGATTTGATGCTAACTCGTTTGCTTCCACTGCATTTGAAGCTATATCAGTTATATCGTAAGTATCTGATGCTAAATCATTTGTTTTGCATGGATTTGAAGATAAATCTTCCACATCGCATGGATTTGCAGTTAAATCACGTGTTTCGCATGGATTTGAAGCTAACTCGTTAGTTTCGAATGCATTTGAAGCTATATCACGTTTATCGCACGTATCTGATTCTAAATTATTTGTTTTCGCATGGATTTGAAGCTAAGCCTTCTACTTCATATCGATTTGAAGTTAAATGATATGTATCGCATGGATTTTGAAGCTAACTCGTTTGATTCGCCAGCATTTGAAGCTATATCACTTATATCCTAATTGTTTGAAGCTAAATCATTTGTTTCTCATGGACTTGAATCTAAACGTTCTACATCGCATTGATTTGAAGCTGAATCATGTGATTCGCTTGTATTTGAAACTAACTCGTTTGTTTTGGCTGCATTTGAAGCTATATCACTTATATCTCAAGTGTTTGAAGCTAAATCATTTGTTTCGCATGGATTCGAAACTAAACCTTCTGCATCGCATTGATTTGAAGCTAAATCATGTGTTTTGCATGGATGTTATGCTAACTCGTTTGTTTCCCCTGCATTTGAAGCTATATCACTTATATCGCAAGTATCTGAATCTAAATCATTTGTTTCGCATGAATTTGAAGCTCAGCCTTCTACTTCGTATCGATTTGAAGTTAAATGATATGTATCGCATGGATTTTGAAGCTAACTCGTTTGATTCGTGAGCATTTGAAGCTATATCACTTATATCCCAATTGTTTGAAGCTAAATCATTTGTTTCGCATGGACCTGAATCTAAACGTTCTACATCGCATTGATTTGAAGCTAAGTCATGTGATTCGCTTGGATTTGAAGCTAACTCGTTTGTTACGGATGCATTTGAAGCTATATCAGTTATATCGCAAGTATCTGATGCTAAATCATTTGTTTTGCATGGATTTGAAGCTAAACCTTCTGCATCGCATTGATTTGAAGCAAAATCATGTGTTTTGCATGGATTTGATGCTAACTCGTTTGCTTCCCCTGCATTTGAAGCTATATCAGTTATATCGCAAGTATCTGATGCTAAATCATTTGTTTTGCATGGATTTGAAGATAAATCTTCCACATCGCATGGATTTGCAGTTAAATCACGTGTTTCGCATGGATTTGAAGCTAACTCGTTAGTTTCGAATGCATTTGCAGCTATATCACTTATATCGCAAGTATCTGAATCTAAATCATTTGTTTCGCATGGATTTGGAACTAAGCCTTCTACTTCGTATCGATTTGAAGTTAAATGATATGTATCGCATGGATTTTGAAGCTAACTCGTTTGATTCGTCAGCATTTGAAGCTATATCTCTTATATCCCAATTGTTTGAAGCTAAATCATTTGTTTCGCATGGATTTGAATCTAAACCTTCTACGTCGCATTGATTTGAAGCTAAATCATGTGAATCGCTTGGATTTGAAGCTAACTCGTTTGCTTCGGATGCATTTGAAGCTATATCACTTATATCTCAATTGTTTGAAGCTAAATCATGTGTTTCGCATGGATTTGAAGCTAAATCTGCTGCATCGCATTGATTTAAAGCTAAATCATGCGTTTTGCATGGATTTGATGCTAACTCGTTAGTTTCGACGGCATTTGAAGCTATATCACTTATATCGCAAGTATCTGAATCTAAATCATTTGTATCGCATGGATTTGAAGCTAAGCCTTCTACATCGTATCGATTTGAAGCTAAATGAAATGTATCGCATGGAATTGAAGCTAACTCGTTTGATTCGTCTGCATTTGAAGCTATATCACTTATATCCCAAGTGTTTGAAGCTAAATCATTTGTTTCTCATGGATTTCAAGATAAGCCTTCTACCTCGTATTGATTTGAAGCTAAATCATGTGTATCGCATCGATTTTGAAGCTAACTCGTTTGTTTCGTCTGCATATGAAGCTATATCACGTATATCGATAGTATCTGAAACTAAATCATTTGTTTCGCATGGATTTGAAGCTAAGCCTTCTACTTCGTATCGATTTTAAGTTAAATGAAAATGTATCGCATGGATTTTGAAGCTAACTCGTTTGATTCGTCTGCATTTGAAGCTATATCAGTTATATCCCAATTGTTTGAAGCTGAATCATTTGTTTCGCATGGGTTTGAAACTAAAACTACTACTTCGCATTGATTTGCGGCTAAATCATGTGTTTCGCTTGTATTTGAAGCTAGCTCGTTTGTTTCGTCTGCATTGGAAGCTATATCACTTATATCGCAAGTGTTTGAAGCTCAATAATTTGTCTCGCATGGATTTCAATCTAAACCCTCTACATCGCATTGATTTGAAGCTAAATCATGTGTTTCGCATGGATTTTGAAGCTAACTCGTTTGATTCGTCTGCATTTGAAGCTATATCACTTATAACCCAAGTATTTGAAACTAAATCATTGGTTTCGCATGGATTTGAAGCTAAACATTCTACATCCCATTGAATTGCTGCTAAATCATGGGTTTCACATGGATTTGAAGCTAATTCGTTTGTTGCGCATGCAGTTGAATCTAAATAACGTATATCACAAGTATTTGTAGCTAAACAATTTATTTCGCATGGATATGAAGCTAAACATTCTACATCGCACTGATTAAAGCTAAATCATGTGTTTCGCTTGGATATGAAGCTAACTCGTTTGTTTCGTCTGTATTTGAAGCTATAACACTTATATCTCAAGTCTTTGAAGCTCAATCATTTGCTTCGCAAGGATTTGAAGCTAATCCTTCTACATCGCATTGATTTCAAGCTTAGTCATGTGTTTCACTTGGATTTGAAACTAAACCTTCTACAACGCATTGATTTGAAGCTAAATCATGCGATTTGCTTGGATTTGAAGCTATATCGTTTGTTTCGTCTGCATTTGAAGAAATATCACTTATATCTCAAGTGTTTGAAGCTAAATCATTTGTTCCGCTTGGATTTGAAGCTAAACCTTCTACATCGCATTGATTTGACACTAAATCATGTGTTTCGAATGGATTTGAAGCTAACTCGTTAGAATCGCCTGCATTTGAAGCTATATAACTTATATTTCAAGTATCTGAATCTAAATCATTTGTTTCGCATGTATTTGAAGGTAAGCCTTCTACATCGCATTGATTTGGAGCGAAATCATGTGATTCGCTTGGATTTGAAGCTAACTCGTTTGCTTATTCTGCATTTGGAGCTATATCACTTATATCTCAATTGTTTGAAGCTTAATCATTTGTTTCGCATGGATTTGAAGCTAAACCTTCTGCATGGCATTGATTTGAAGCTAAATCATGTGTTTTGCATTGACTTGATGCCAACTCGTCAGTTTCGACGGAATTTGAAGCTATATCACTTATATCTCTATCGTTTGAAGCTGAATCATTTGTTTCGCATGGATTTGTAGCTAAATCTTCTGCATCGCATTGATTTGAAGCTAAATCATGTGTTTTGCTTGGCTTTGATGCTAACACGTTACTTTCGTCGGAATTCGAACCTATATCACTTATATCGCAAGTATCTGAATCTAAATCATTTGTTTCGCATGGATTTGAAGCTAAACCTTCTACATCGCATAGATTTGAAGCTAAAACAATGGTTTCGCATGGATTTGAAGCTAAACCTTCTACATCGCATAGATTTGAAGCTACCTCGTTTGCTTCGTCTGCATTTGAAGCTATATCACTTATATCGCAAGTATTTGAAGAAAAATCATGTGTTTTGCATGGGTTTGAAGCTAACTCGTTTGTTTCGTCTGCATTTGAAGCTATATCAACTATATCCCAGGTATCTGAGTCTAAATCATTTGTTTCGCATGGATTTGAAGCTATACCTTCTGCATCGCATTGATTTGAAGCTAAATCATGTGTTTTGCTTGGATTTGATGCTAACTCGTTAGTTTCGTCGGAATTTGAAGCTATATCTCTTATATCGCAAGTATCTGAATCTAAATCATTTGTTTCGCATGGATTTGAAGCTAAACCTTCTACATAGCATAGATTTGAAGCTAACTCGGTTGTTTCGTCTGCAGTTGTAGCTATATCACATATATCGCAAGTATCTGAAGCTGAATCATTTGTTTCGCATGAATTTGAAGCTAATCCTTCTACATCGCATTGATTTGCAGTTAAATCATGTGTTTCGCATGGATTTGAAGCTACCTCGTTTGATTCGTCTTCATTTGAAGCTATGTCACTTATATCTCAAGTGTTTGAAGCTAAATCATTTGTTTCGCATTGATTTGATGCTAAATCATGTGTTTTGCATGGATTTGATGCTAACTCGTTTGTTTCCCCTGCTTTTGAAGCTATATCACTTATATCGCAAGTATCTGAATCTAAATCATTTGTTTCGCATGATTTTGCAGCTAAGCCTTCTATATCGTATAGATTCGAAGTTAAATGATATGTATCGCATGGATTTTGAAGCTAGCTAGTTTGATTCGTCTGCATTTGAAGCTATAACACTTATATCCCAAGTGTTTGCAGCTGAATCATTTGTTTCGCATGGAGTTGAAGCTAAACCTTCTACATCGCATTGATTTGAAGCTAAATCATGTGATTTGCATGGATTTGATGCTAACTCGTTAGTTTCGACGGCATTTGAAGCTATATCACTTATATCGCAAGTATCTGATGCTGAATCATTTGTTTCGCCTGGATTTGAAGCTAAACCTTCTACATTGCATTGATTTGCAGCTAAATCATGTGTTTCGCATGGATTTGAAGCTTTCGCGATTCTTTCGTGTGCATTTCAAGCTATATCACTTATATAGCAAGTATCTGAAGCTAAATCATTTGTTTCGCATGTATTTGAAGCTAAACCTTCTACATCGCATTGATTTGCAGCTAAATGAAGTGATTCGCATGTTATTTGGAGCTTACTGATTTGTTTCTCCTGCATTTGAAGCTATATCACTTATATCGCAAGTGCTTGTAGCTAAATCATTTGTTTCGCATGGACTTGAAGCTAAACCTTCTACATCGCATTGATTTGAAGCTAAATCATGTGATCCGCTTGGATTTGAAGCTAACTCGTTTGCTTCGGCTGCATTTGAAGCTATATCACTTATATCTCAATTGTTTGAAGCTAAATCATTTGTTTCGCATGGATTTGAAGCTAAGCCTTCTGCATCGCATTGATTTGACGCTAAATCATGTGTTTTGCATGGATTTGATGCTAACTCGTTTGCTTCCCCTGCATTTGAAGCTATATCAGTTATATCGCAAGTATCTGATGCTAAATCATTTGTTTTGCATGGATTTGAAGATAATTCTTCTACATCGCATGGATTTGAAGCTAACTCGTTAGTTTCGAATGCATTTGAAGCTATATCACTTATTGTTCCGTTCCGGAAGACCTCCCGCAGGCCGCTTTCGCGAAGGTTTATGGCGTGGACCAGCGAGGATCATAAAGAGACGGAAACCTTTTTTCCATCTGCAGAACATCGGTGCAGGGTCTTCCGTTTCTTTAATGACCGCGACGCGTCGTAGGTACGAAAGGCCCGAAAAAACAACCCCGTCGTAAATTTGAGAATTTGACGGGTCTTGAGAAAGTTTAGTCCCAACCGTCGCGGGGACGATATCTCAGGCCCCAGGGGACCTCCCGACCACGCAACTACGCAACACCCCCCTCTCCTAGACAAGGCTCGTGAAGGACGATACGAGAGGGTGGTGACGAAAAGCTTAGAGGACACTGATTGGAAAATCGCAATCTTCGAGAAAAACCAATCAGGGCGTCCCGGCGTGGAGGTGGAGGTTCCTTCAGGGATCTCAAACGGGGGTGACCAATATAAAATAACGCGACCAGTCGGGGCGCGGACAGTAAAACGCAGAAAAAGCAATCAGGGTCAAACAGTCAGAAGTCACAGTCGAAAACACTTACACGCGCTCTCTTTCTCGCCCGAGCTCTAGCTCTAACATACAGTACAATCGGACACTCTCTCGAGTTCACGAGGCATTTCGTAGAATCCTCATCCGCGGCATTACTTCGCTAACGAGCGAACGCAATCGCGGGTCGAAAAACCTCGACTCGCTTCGCGCACATTTTCCGCGACACATTCGAGTCCCTCGAGTCGGATAAGTGCGAAACACTTATATCGCAAGTATCTGAATCTAAATCATTTGTTTACGCATGGATTTGAAGCTAAGCCTTCTACTTCATATCGATTTGAAGATAAATGATACGTATCGCATGGATTTTGAAGCTAACTCGTTTGATTCGTCAGCATTTGAAGCTATATCACTTATCTCCCAATTGTTTGAAGCTAAATCATTTGTTTCGCATGAACTTGAATCTAAACCTTCTACATCGCATTGATTTGAAGCTAAATCATGTGATGCGCTTGGATTTGAAGCAAACTCGTTTGCTTCGGTTGCATTTGGAGAAATATCACTTATATCTCAATTGTTTGAAGCTAAATCATTTGTTTCGCATGCATTTGAAGCTAAACCTTCTGCACAGGCATTGATTTGAAGCTAAATCATGTGTTTTGCATGGATTTGATGCTAACTCGTTAGTTTCGACGGAATTTGAAGCTATATCAATTATATCGCAAGTATCTGCTCCTAAATCATTTGTTTCGCATGGATTTGAAGCTAAGCCTTCTACTTCGAATCGATTTCAAGCTAAATGATTTGTATTCGCATGGATTTTGAAGCTAACTAGTTTGATTCGTCTGCATATGAAGCTGTATCACTTATATCGCAAAGTATCTGAAGCTAAATCAATTGTTTAGCATGGATTTGAAGCTAAGCCTTCTACTTCGCACTGATTTGGAGCTAGATCACGTGTTTCGCTTGGATGTGAAGCTAACTCGTTTGTTTCGTCTGCATTTGAAGCTATATCATTTATATCGCAAGTATCTGAACCTAAATCATTTGTTTCGCATGGATTTGAAGCTAAGCCTTCTGCTTCGCAATGATTTGAAGCTAAATCATGTGTTTCGCATGGATTTGAAGCTAACTCGTTTGTCTCGCATGCTGTTGAAGCTAAATCATGTATATCACAAGTATTTGATGCTGACCAATTTGTTTCGCATGGTTTCCAAGATCAGCCTTCTACTTCGCAATTGATTTGAAGCTAAATCATGTGTTTCGCATGGATTTGAAGCTAACTCGTTTGTATCGCCTGCTTTTCAGGCTAAATCATGTATATCACAAGTATTTGAAGCTAAGCCATTTGATTCGCATGGATTTGAAGCTAAGCCTTCTACTTCGCAATGATTTGAAGCTAAATCATGTGTTCCGCATGGATTTGAAGCTAACTCGTTTGTTTGGCATGCAGTTGAAGCTAAATCATGTTTAAAACAAGTATTTGAAGCTAAGCTATTCGTTTCGCATGGATTTGAAACTAAGCCTTCTACTTCGCATTGATTTGAAGCTAAATCTTTTCTTTCGCTTGGATTTGAAGCTGAATCATGTGTTTCGCTTGAATTTGAAGATAGGACGTTTGTTACGCATGCAGTTGAAGCTAAATCATGTATATCACAATTATTTGAAGCTAAACCATTTGTTTCGTATGGATTTGAAGGTACTCCTTCTACTTTGAATTGATTTGAAGCTAAATCACGTGTTCCGCTTGGATTTGAAGCTAAACCTTCTACATCGCATTGATTTGAAGCTAAATCATGTGTTTCGTCTGGATTTGAAGCTAAGCCTTCTACTTCGCTTTGATTTGAAGCTAAATCTTTTCTTTCGCTTGGATTTGAAGCTGAATCATGTGTTTCGCTTGAATTTGAAGATAGGACGTTTGTTTCGCACGCAGTTGAAGCCAAATCATGTATAACACAAATATTTGAAGTTAAACCATTTGATTCGCATGGATTTGAAGCTAACCCTTCTACTTCGCATTGATTTGGAGCTAAATCATGTGTTTCGCATGGATTTGAAGCTAACTCGTTTGTCTCGCATGCTGTTGAAGCTAAATCATGTATATCACAAGTATTTGATTCTGACCAATTTGTTTCGCATGGTTTCGAAGATCAGCCTTCTACTTCGCAATTGATTTGAAGCTAAATCATGTGTTTCGCATGGATTTGAAGCTAACTCGTTTGTATCGCCTGCTTTTCAAGCAAAATCATGTATATCACAAGTATTTGAAGCTAAGCCATTTGTTTCGCATGGATTCGAAGATAAGCGTTCTACTTCGCATTGATTTGAAGCTAAATCATTTGAATCACTTGGATTTGTGGCTAACTCGTTTGTTTCGCATGCATTTGCCAAATCATGTATGTCACAAATATTTGAAGCTAAACCATTTGATTCGCATGGATTTGAATCTAAGCCGTCTACTTCGCATTGATATGAATCTAAATCACGTTTATCTCTTGGATTTGAAGCTAACTCGTTTGTTTCGCATGCACTTGAAGCTAAATCATGTATATCACAAGAATTTGAAGCGAAACCATTTGTTTCGCATGGATTCGAAGATCAGCCTTCTACTTCGCATTGATTTGAAGCTAAATCATATGTTTCGCATGGATTTGAAGCTAATTCGTTTGTATCGCCTGCATTTGAAGCTAAATCATGTATATCACAAGTATTTGAAGCTAAGCCAATTGTTTCGCATGGATTCGAAAATAAGCCTTCTACTTTGCATTGATTTGATTCTAAATCATGTTTTTCGCTTGGATTTAAAGCTACCTCGTTTGTTCCTCCTGCATTTGAAGCTATATCACTTATATCGCATGGATTTGAAGCTGAACCAACTACATCGCATTGATTTGAAGCTAAATCATGTGTATCGCATGGATTTGATGCTAACTCGTTTTTTTCGCATGCAGTTGTAGCGTAATAATGTATATCACAAGTATTTGTAGCTAAACCATTTTTATCGCATGGATTTGAAGCTACGCCTTCTACTTCGCATTGATTTGAAGCTAAATCATTTGTTTCGCATGGAATTGAAGCTACCTCGTTTGTTCCTCCTGCTTTTGAAGCTATATGATTTATATTGCATGGATTTGAAGCTGAACCTACTACATCGCATTGATTTGAAGCTAAATCTTGTGTATCGCATGGATTTGAAGCAAACCATCTACATCGCATTGATTTGAAGCTTAATCATGTGTTTCGCATGGATTTGATGCTAACTCGTTTGTTTCGCATGCTTTTGTAGCTATATAATGGATATCACAAGTATTTGTAGCTAAACCATTTGTTTCGCATGAATTTGAAGCTAAGCCTACTACTTCGCATTGATTTGAAGCTAAATCATTTGTTCCGCATGGAATTGAAGCTACCTCGTTTGTTGCTCCAGCTTTTGAAGCTGTATCACTTATATCGCAAGGATTTGAAGCTAAATCATATGGGTCGTATGAATTTGAACCAGAACCTTCTACATCGCAATGATTTGAAGCTAAATCTAGTATATCGCATGGATTTGAAGCTAAACCTTCTACATCGCATTGATTTGCAGCTAAATCATTTGTTTCGCGTGGATTCGAAGCTAAACCTTCTTCATCGCATTGATTTGCAGCTAAATCATGTGTTTCGCATGCAGTTCAAGCTAAATCATGTTTTTCAGAAGTATTTGAAGATGAAGCATTTGAATCGCACTGATTTGAACCCGAGCCTTCTACTCCGCACTGATTTGCAGCTAAATAATGTGTCTCGCATGGAATTGAAGCCACCTCGTTTGTTCCTACAGCTTTTGAAGCTATATCACTTATATCGCAAGTATTTGAAGCTAAATCATATGCGTCGCATGGATTTGAAGCTGAACCTACTACATCGCATTGATTTGAAGCTAAATCTTGTGTATCGCATGGATTTGAAGCTAAGCCTTCTACATCGCATTGATATGCAGCTAAATCATGTGTTTCGAATGGATTTGAAGCTAACTCGTTCGTTTCGCCTCCATTTGAAACTATATCACTTATATCGCAAATATTTGAAGCTAAATCATATGTGCCGCATGGATTTGAAGCTGAACCTTCTACAGCGCATTGATTTGAAGCTAAATCGTGTGTATCGCATGGATTTGAAGCTAAACCTTCTACATCACATTGATTTGCAGCTAAATCATTTGTTTCGCATGGATGTGAATCTATGCCTTGGCCTTCGAATTGATTTGAAGCTAAATCATATGTTTCGTATGGATTTGAAGCTAAACCTTCTACATCGCATTGTTTGGAAGCTAAATCATGTGTCTCGAATGGAATTGAAGCTACCTCGTTTGTTCCTACAGCTTTTGAAGCTATATCACTTATATCGCAAGTATTTGAAGCTAAATCATGTGTATCGCATGAATTTGAAGCTAACTCGTTTGTTTCGCATGCAGTTGTAGCTATATAATGTATATCACAAGTATTTGTAGCTAAACCATTTCTTTTGCATGGATTTGAAGCTAAGCCTTCTACTTCGCATTCATTTGAAGATAAATCATTTGTTTCGCATGTATTTGAATCTAAGTCTTGTCCTTCGAATTGATTTGAAGCTAAATCATGTGTTTCGTATGGATTTGAAGCTAAACCTTCTACATCGCATTGATTTTAAGCTAAATCATGTGTCTCGCATGGAATTGAAGCTACCTCGTTTGTTCCTACAGCTTTTGAAGCTATATCACTTATATCGCAAGTATTTGAAGCTAAATAATATGTGTCGCATGGATTTGAAGCTGAACCTACTACATCGCATTGATTTGAAGCTAAATCTTGTGTATCGCATGGATTTGAAGCTAAGCCCTCTGCATCGCATTATTTGAAGCCAAATCATGTGTATCGCATGGATTTGAAGTTAACTCGTTCGTTTCGCATGCAGTTGTAGCTAAATAATGTATATCACAAGTATTTGTAGCTAAACCATTTGTTTTGCATGGATTTAAAGCTTAGCCTTCTACTTCGCATTGATTTGAAGCTAAATCATTTGTTTCGCATGGAATTGAAGCTACCTCGTTTGTTCCTCCTGCATTTAAAGCTATATCACTTATATCGCATGGATTTGAAGCTGAACCTACTACATCGCATTGATTTGAAGCTAAATCTTGTGTATCGCATGGATTTGAAGCTAAGCCTTCTACATCGCATTGATTTGAAGCTAAATCAAGTGTATCGCGTGGATTTGAAGCTAAACCTTCTACATCGCATTGATTTGCAGCTAAATCATTTGTTTCGCATGGATTAGAATCTAAGCCTTGTCCTTCGAATTGATTTGAAGCTAAATCATGTGTTTCGTATGGATTTGAAGCTAAACCTTCTACATCGCATTGATTTTAAGCTAAATCTTGTGTATCGCATGGATTTGAAGCAAACCATCTACATCGCATTGATTTGAAGCTTAATCATGTGTTTCGCATGGATTTGATGCTAACTCGTTTGTTTCGCATGCAGTTGTAGCTATATAATGGATATCACAAGTATTTGTAGCTAAACCATTTGTCTCTCATGAATTTGAATCTAAGCCTTCTACTTCGAATTGATTTGAAGCTAAATCATATGTTTCGTATGGATTTGAAGCTAAACCTTCTACATCGCATTGACTTGAAGCTAAATCATGTGTCTCGAATGGAATTGAAGCTACCTCGTTTGTTCCTACTGCTTTTGAAGCTATATCACTTATATCGCAAGTATATGAAGCTAAATCATGTGTATCGCATGGATTTGAAGCTAACTCGTTTGTTTCGCATGCAGTTGTAGCTAAATAATGTATATCACAAGTATTTGTAGCTAAACCATTTGTTTTGCATGGATTTGAAGCTAAGCCTTCTACTTCGCATTCATTTGAAGCTAAATCATTTGTTTCGCATGTATTTGAATCTAAGCCTTGTCCTTCGAATTGATTTGAAGCTAAATCATGTGTTTCGTATGGATTTGAAGCAAAACCTTCTACATCGCATTGATTTTAAGCTAAATCATGTATCTCGCATGGAATTGAAGCTACCTCGTTTGTTCCTACAGCTTTTGAAGCTATATCACTTATATCGCAAGTATTTGAAGCTAAATCATATGTGTCGCATGGATTTGATGCTGAACCTACTACATCGCATTGATTTGACGCTAAATCTTGTGTATCGCATGAATTTGAAGCTGAGCCTTCTACATCGCATTGATTTGAACCTAAATCATGTGTATCGCATGGATTTGAAGCTAAGCCTTCTACATCGCATTGATTTGAAGATAAATCGTGTGTTTCGCATGGATTTGAAGCTAACTCGTTAGTTTCGCATGCAGTTGTAGCTAAATAATTTATATCACAAGTATTTGTAGCTAAACCATTTTTTTCGCATGGATTTGTAGCTACGCCTTCTACTTCGCATTGATTTGAAGCTAAATCATTTGTTTCGCATGGAATTGAATCTACCTCGTATGTCCCTCCAGCTTTTGAAGCTGTATCACTTATATCGCAAGTATTTGAAGCTAAATCATATGTGTCGCATGGATTTGAAGCTGAACCTACTACATCGCATTGATTTGAAGCTAAATCTTGTGTATCGCATGGATTTGAAGCTAAGCCTTCTGCATCGCATTATTTGAAGCTAAATCATGTGTATCGCATGGATTTGAAGTTAACTCGTTCGTTTCGCATGCAGTTGTAGCTAAATAATGTATATCACAAGTATTTGTAGCTAAACCATTTGTTTTGCATGGATTTAAAGCTTAGCCTTCTACTTCGCATTGATTTGAAGCTAAATCATTTGTTTCGCATGGAATTGAAGCTACCTCGTTTGTTCCTCCAGCTTTTGAAGCTGTATCACTTATATCGCAAGTATTTGAAGCTAAATCATTTGTTTCGCATGGAATTGAAGCTACCTCGTTTGTTCCTCCTGCTTTTGTAGCTGTATCACTTATATCGCAAGTATTTGAAGCTAAATCATATGTGCCGCATGGATTTGAAGCAGAACCTTCTACGTCGCATTGATTTGAAGCTAAATCTAGTGTATCGCATGGATTTGAAGCTAAACCTTCTACGTCGCATTGATTTGCAGCTAAATCATTTGTTTCGCATGGATTTGAAGCTAACTCGTTCGCTTCGCCTCCATTTGAAACTATATCACTTATATCGCAAGCATTTGAAGCTAAATCATATGTGCCGCATAGATTTGAAGCTGAACATACTACATCGCAATGATTTGAAGCTAAATCTTGTGTATCGCATGGATTTGAAACTAAACCTTCTACATCACATTGATTTGCTGCTAAAACATGAGTTTCGAATGGATTTGAAGCTAACTCGTTCGTTTCGCCTGCAGTTGAATCTACATCACTTATATCGCAAGTATTTGAAGCTAAATCATGTGTATCGCGTGGATTTTGAAGCTAACTCGTTTGATTAGTCTGCATTTGAAGCTATATCACTTATACCCCAAGTGTTTGAAGCTAAATCATATGAATCGCTTGGGTTTGAAGCTAAATCATATGATTCGCGAGGATTTGATGCTAAACCTTCTACATCGCATTGATTTGAAGCTAAGTCATGTGTCTCGCATGGATTTGAAGCTAACTCGTTCGTTTCGCCTGCAGTTGAATCTACATTACTTATATCGCTAGTATTTGAAGCTAAATCATGTGTATCGCGTGGATTTTGATGCTAACTCGTTTGATTAGTCTTCATTTGAAGCTATATCACTTACACCCCAAGTGTTTGCAGCTATATCATTTGTTTCGCATGGATTTGAAGCTAAACCTTCTCCATCGCATTGATTTGCAGCTAAATCATGTGTTTCGCATGGATTTGAAGCTAACTCGTTCGTTGCGCATGCAGTTAAATCTAAATAACGTATATCTCAAGTATTTGAAGCTAAACCATTTGATTCGCACGGATTTGAACCTAAGCCTTCTACTTCGCATTAATTGGAAGTTAAATCACGTATTTTGCATGGATTTGAAGCTAAACCTTCTACATCGCATTGATTTGAAGCTTAATCATGTATTTCGCATGGATTTGATGCTAACTCGTTTGTTTCGCATGCAGTTATAGCTATATAATGGATATCACAAGAATTTGTAGCTAAACCATTTGTTTCGCATGAATTTGAAGCTAAGCCTTCTACTTCGCATTGATTTGAAGCTAAATCATTTGTTTCGCATGGAATTGAAGCTACTTCGTTTGTTCCTCCAGCTTTTGAAGCAGTATCACTTATATCGCAAGTATTTGAAGCTAAATTATATGTGTCGTATGGATTTGCACCAGAACCTTCTACATCGCATTGATTTGAAGCTAAATCTAGTGTATCGCATGGATTTGAAGCTAAACCTTCTACATAGCATTGATTTGCAGCTAAACCATTTGTTTCGCATGGATTTGAATCTAAGCCTGGTCCTTCGAATTGATTTGAAGCTAAATCATGTGTGTCGTATGGATTTGAAGCTAAACCTTCTACATCGCATTGATTTGAAGCTAAACCTTCTACATTCTATTGATTTGAAGCTAAACCTTCTACCTGTTATTGTTTTGAAGCTGAACCTTCTATATCGCATTGATTTGCAGCTAAAACATGTGTTTCGCATGGTTTTGAAGCTAACTCGTTCGTTGCGCATGCAGTTAAATCCAAATAACGTATATCACAAGTATTTGAAGCTAAACCATTTGATTCGCATGGATTTGAAGTTAAGCCTTCTACTTCGCATTAATTGGAAGTTAAATCACGTGTTTTGCATGGTTTTGAAGCTAAACCTTCTACATCGCATTGATTTGAAGCTAAATCATGTGTTTCGCATGCAGTTGAAGCTAAATCATGTCTTTCACAAGTATTTGAAGATGAACCATTTGAATCGCATTGATTTGAACCCGAGCCTTCTACTTCGCACTGATTTGCAGCTAAATAATGTGTTTCGCATGGATTTGAAGCTAAATCTTCTACATTGCATTGATCTGAAGCTAAATCATGTGACTCGCATGGAATTGAAGCTACCTCGTTTGTTCCTACAGCTTTTGAATCTATATCACTTATATCGCAAGTATTTGAAGCATAATCATGTGTTTCGCATGGATTTGAAGCTAATTCGCATGTTGCGCATGCAGTTCAATCTAAATAACGTATATCACAAGTATTTGTAGCTAAACCATTTGTTTTGCATGGATTTGAAGCTAAGCCTTCTACTTCGCATTCATTTGAAGCTAAATCATTTGTTTCGCATGGATTTGAATCTAAGCCTTGTCCTTCGAATTGATTTGAAGCTAAATCATGTTTTTCGTATGGATTTGAAGCTAAACCTTTTACATGGCATTGATTTTAAGCTAAATCATGTGTCTCGCATGGAATTGAAGCTACCTCGCTTGTTCCTCCAGCTTTTCATGCTATATCACATATATCGCAAGTATTTGAAGCTAAATCATATGTGTCGTATGGATTTGAAGCAGAACCTTCTACATCGCATTGATTTGAAGCTAAATCTAGTGCATCGCATGGATTTGAAGCTAAACCTTCTACATCGCATTGATTTGCAGCTAAATCATTTGTTTCGCATGGATTTGAATCTAAGCCTGGTCCTTCGAATTGATTTGAAGCTAAATCATGTGTTTCGTATGGATTTGAAGCTAAACCTCCTACATCGCATTGATTTGAAGTTAAACCTTCTATATTCTATTGATTTGAAGCTAAACCTTCTACCTCTTATTGATTTGAAGCTAAACCTTCTACATCGCATTGATTTGAAGATAAATCGTGTGTTTCGCATGGATTTGAAGCTATCTCGTTAGTTTCGCATGCAGTTGTAGCTAAATGATGTATATCACAAGTATTTGTAGCTAAACCATTTTTTTCGCATGGATTTGAAGCTACGCCTTCTACTTCGCATTGATTTGAAGCTAAATCATTTGTTTCGCATGGATTTGAATCTAAGCCTTGTCCTTCGAATTGATTTGAAGATAAATCGTGTGTTTCGCATGGATTTGAAGCTAACTCGTTAGTTTCGCATGCAGTTGTAGCTAAATGATGTATATCACAAGTATTTGTTGCTAAACCATTTTTTTCGCATGGATTTGAAGCTACGCCTTCTACTTCGCATTGATTTGAAGCTAAATCATTTGTTTCGCATGGAATTGAAGCTACCTCGTTTGTTTCTCCTGCTTTTGAAGCTATATCATTTATATCGCATGGATTTGAAGCTGAACCAACTACATCGCATTGATATGCAGCTAAATCATGTGTTTCGAATGGATTTGAAGCTAACTCGTTCGTTTCGCCTCCATTTGAAACTATATCACTTATATCGCAAATATTTGAAGCTAAATCATATGTGCCGCATGGATTTGAAGCTGAACCTTCTACAGCGCATTGATTTGAAGCTAAATCGTGTGTATCGCATGGATTTGAAGCTAAACCTTCTACATCACATTGATTTGCAGCTAAATCATTTGTTTCGCATGGATGTGAATCTATGCCTTGGCCTTCGAATTGATTTGAAGCTAAATCATATGTTTCGTATGGATTTGAAGCTAAACCTTCTACATCGCATTGTTTTGAAGCTAAATCATGTGTCTCGAATGGAATTGAAGCTACCTCGTTTGTTCCTACAGCTTTTGAAGCTATATCACTTATATCGCAAGTATTTGAAGCTAAATCATGTGTATCGCATGAATTTGAAGCTAACTCGTTTGTTTCGCATGCAGTTGTAGCTATATAATGTATATCACAAGTATTTGTAGCTAAACCATTTGTTTTGCATGGATTTGAAGCTAAGCCTTCTACTTCGCATTCATTTGAAGATAAATCATTTGTTTCGCATGTATTTGAATCTAAGTCTTGTCCTTCGAATTGATTTGAAGCTACATCATGTGTTTCGTATGGATTTGAAGCTAAACCTTCTACATCGCATTGATTTTAAGCTAAATCATGTGTCTCGCATGGAATTGAAGCTACCTCGTTTGTTCCTACAGCTTTTGAAGCTATATCACTTATATCGCAAGTATTTGAAGCTAAATAATATGTGTCGCATGGATTTGAAGCTGAACCTACTACATCGCATTGATTTGAAGCTAAATCTTGTGTATCGCATGGATTTGAAGCTAAGCCCTCTGCATCGCATTATTTGAAGCCAAATCATGTGTATCGCATGGATTTGAAGTTAACTCGTTCGTTTCGCATGCAGTTGTAGCTAAATAATGTATATCACAAGTATTTGTAGCTAAACCATTTGTTTTGCATGGATTTAAAGCTTAGCCTTCTACTTCGCATTGATTTGAAGCTAAATCATTTGTTTCGCATGGAATTGAAGCTACCTCGTTTGTTCCTCCTGCATTTAAAGCTATATCACTTATATCGCATGGATTTGAAGCTGAACCTACTACATCGCATTGATTTGAAGCTAAATCTTGTGTATCGCATGGATTTGAAGCTAAGCCTTCTACATCGCATTGATTTGAAGCTAAATCAAGTGTATCGCGTGGATTTGAAGCTAAACCTTCTACATCGCATTGATTTGCAGCTAAATCATTTGTTTCGCATGGATTAGAATCTAAGCCTTGTCCTTCGAATTGATTTGAAGCTAATCATGTGTTTCGTATGGATTTGAAGCTAAACCTTCTACATCGCATTGATTTAAGCTAAATCTTGTGTATCGCATGGATTTGAAGCAAACCATCTACATCGCATTGATTTGAAGCTTAATCATGTGTTTCGCATGGATTTGATGCTAACTCGTTTGTTTCGCATGCAGTTGTAGCTATATAATGGATATCACAAGTATTTGTAGCTAAACCATTTGTTTCTCATGAATTTGAATCTAAGCCTTCTACTTCGAATTGATTTGAAGCTAAATCATATGTTTCGTATGGATTTGAAGCTAAACCTTCTACATCGCATTGACTTGAAGCTAAATCATGTGTCTCGAATGGAATTGAAGCTACCTCGTTTGTTCCTACTGCTTTTGAAGCTATATCACTTATATCGCAAGTATATGAAGCTAAATCATGTGTATCGCATGGATTTGAAGCTAACTCGTTTGTTTCGCATGCAGTTGTAGCTAAATAATGTATATCACAAGTATTTGTAGCTAAACCATTTGTTTTGCATGGATTTGAAGCTAAGCCTTCTACTTCGCATTCATTTGAAGCTAAATCATTTGTTTCGCATGTATTTGAATTTAAGCCTCGTCCTTCGAATTGATTTGAAGCTAAATCATGTCTTTCGTATGGATTTGAAGCAAAACCTTCTACATCGCATTGATTTTAAGCTAAATCATGTATCTCGCATGGAATTGAAGCTACCTCGTTTGTTCTACAGCTTTTGAAGCTATATCACTTATATCGCAAGTATTTGAAGCTAAATCATATGTGTCGCATGGATTTGAAGCTGAACCTACTACATCGCATTGATTTGACGCTAAATCTTGTGTATCGCATGAATTTGAAGCTGAGCCTTCTACATCGCATTGATTTGAACCTAAATCATGTGTATCGCATGGATTTGAAGCTAAGCCTTCTACATCGCATTGATTTGAAGATAAATCGTGTGTTTCGCATGGATTTGAAGCTAACTCGTTCGCTTCGCCTCCATTTGAAACTATATCAACTTATATCGCAAGCATTTGAAGCTAAATCATATGTGCCGCATAGATTTGAAGCTGAACATACTACATCGCAATGATTTGAAGCTAAATCTTGTGTATCGCATGGATTTGAAACTAAACCTTCTACATCACATTGATTTGCTGCTAAAACATGAGTTTCGAATGGATTTGAAGCTAACTCGTTCGTTTCGCCTGCAGTTGAATCTACATCACTTATATCGCAAGTATTTGAAGCTAAATCATGTGTATCGCGTGGATTTTGAAGCTAACTCGTTTGATTAGTCTGCATTTGAAGCTATATCACTTATACCCCAAGTGTTTGAAGCTAAATCATATGAATCGCTTGGGTTTGAAGCTAAATCATATGATTCGCGAGGATTTGATGCTAAACCTTCTACATCGCATTGATTTGAAGCTAAGTCATGTGTCTCGCATGGATTTGAAGCTAACTCGTTCGTTTCGCCTGCAGTTGAATCTACATTACTTATATCGCTAGTATTTGAAGCTAAATCATGTGTATCGCGTGGATTTTGATGCTAACTCGTTTGATTAGTCTTCATTTGAAGCTATATCACTTACACCCCAAGTGTTTGCAGCTATATCATTTGTTTCGCATGGATTTGAAGCTAAACCTTCTCCATCGCATTGATTTGCAGCTAAATCATGTGTTTCGCATGGATTTGAAGCTAACTCGTTCGTTGCGCATGCAGTTAAATCTAAATAACGTATATCTCAAGTATTTGAAGCTAAACCATTTGATTCGCACGGATTTGAACCTAAGCCTTCTACTTCGCATTAATTGGAAGTTAAATCACGTATTTTGCATGGATTTGAAGCTAAACCTTCTACATCGCATTGATTTGAAGCTTAATCATGTATTTCGCATGGATTTGATGCTAACTCGTTTGTTTCGCATGCAGTTATAGCTATATAATGGATATCACAAGAATTTGTAGCTAAACCATTTGTTTCGCATGAATTTGAAGCTAAGCCTTCTACTTCGCATTGATTTGAAGCTAAATCATTTGTTTCGCATGGAATTGAAGCTACTTCGTTTGTTCCTCCAGCTTTTGAAGCAGTATCACTTATATCGCAAGTATTTGAAGCTAAATTATATGTGTCGTATGGATTTGCACCAGAACCTTCTACATCGCATTGATTTGAAGCTAAATCTAGTGTATCGCATGGATTTGAAGCTAAACCTTCTACATAGCATTGATTTGCAGCTAAACCATTTGTTTCGCATGGATTTGAATCTAAGCCTGGTCCTTCGAATTGATTTGAAGCTAAATCATGTGTGTCGTATGGATTTGAAGCTAAACCTTCTACATCGCATTGATTTGAAGCTAAACCTTCTACATTCTATTGATTTGAAGCTAAACCTTCTACCTGTTATTGTTTTGAAGCTGAACCTTCTATATCGCATTGATTTGCAGCTAAAACATGTGTTTCGCATGGTTTTGAAGCTAACTCGTTCGTTGCGCATGCAGTTAAATCCAAATAACGTATATCACAAGTATTTGAAGCTAAACCATTTGATTCGCATGGATTTGAAGTTAAGCCTTCTACTTCGCATTAATTGGAAGTTAAATCACGTGTTTTGCATGGTTTTGAAGCTAAACCTTCTACATCGCATTGATTTGAAGCTAAATCATGTGTTTCGCATGCAGTTGAAGCTAAATCATGTCTTTCACAAGTATTTGAAGATGAACCATTTGAATCGCATTGATTTGAACCCGAGCCTTCTACTTCGCACTGATTTGCAGCTAAATAATGTGTTTCGCATGGATTTGAAGCTAAATCTTCTACATCGCATTGATCTGAAGCTAAATCATGTGACTCGCATGGAATTGAAGCTACCTCGTTTGTTCCTACAGCTTTTGAATCTATATCACTTATATCGCAAGTATTTGAAGCATAATCATGTGTTTCGCATGGATTTGAAGCTAATTCGCATGTTGCGCATGCAGTTCAATCTAAATAACGTATATCACAAGTATTTGTAGCTAAACCATTTGTTTTGCATGGATTTGAAGCTAAGCCTTCTACTTCGCATTCATTTGAAGCTAAATCATTTGTTTCGCATGGATTTGAATCTAAGCCTTGTCCTTCGAATTGATTTGAAGCTAAATCATGTTTTTCGTATGGATTTGAAGCTAAACCTTTTACATGGCATTGATTTTAAGCTAAATCATGTGTCTCGCATGGAATTGAAGCTACCTCGCTTGTTCCTCAGCTTTTCATGCTATATCACATATATCGCAAGTATTTGAAGCTAAATCATATGTGTCGTATGGATTTGAAGCAGAACCTTCTACATCGCATTGATTTGAAGCTAAATCTAGTGCATCGCATGGATTTGAAGCTAAACCTTCTACATCGCATTGATTTGCAGCTAAATCATTTGTTTCGCATGGATTTGAATCTAAGCCTGGTCCTTCGAATTGATTTGAAGCTAAATCATGTGTTTCGTATGGATTTGAAGCTAAACCTCCTACATCGCATTGATTTGAAGTTAAACCTTCTATATTCTATTGATTTGAAGCTAAACCTTCTACCTCTTATTGATTTGAAGCTAAACCTTCTATATCGCATTGATTTGAAGATAAATCGTGTGTTTCGCATGGATTTGAAGCTAACTCGTTAGTTTCGCATGCAGTTGTAGCTAAATGATGTATATCACAAGTATTTGTAGCTAAACCATTTTTTTCGCATGGATTTGAAGCTACGCCTTCTACTTCGCATTGATTTGAAGCTAAATCATTTGTTTCGCATGGATTTGAATCTAAGCCTTGTCCTTCGAATTGATTTGAAGATAAATCGTGTGTTTCGCATGGATTTGAAGCTAACTCGTTAGTTTCGCATGCAGTTGTAGCTAAATGATGTATATCACAAGTATTTGTTGCTAAACCATTTTTTTCGCATGGATTTGAAGCTACGCCTTCTACTTCGCATTGATTTGAAGCTAAATCATTTGTTTCGCATGGAATTGAAGCTACCTCGTTTGTTACTCCTGCTTTTGAAGCTATATCATTTATATCGCATGGATTTGAAGCTGAACCAACTACATCGCATTGATATGCAGCTAAATCATGTGTTTCGAATGGATTTGAAGCTAACTCGTTCGTTTCGCCTCCATTTGAAACTATATCACTTATATCGCAAATATTTGAAGCTAAATCATATGTGCCGCATGGATTTGAAGCTGAACCTTCTACAGCGCATTGATTTGAAGCTAAATCGTGTGTATCGCATGGATTTGAAGCTAAACCTTCTACATCACATTGATTTGCAGCTAAATCATTTGTTTCGCATGGATGTGAATCTATGCCTTGGCCTTCGAATTGATTTGAAGCTAAATCATATGTTTCGTATGGATTTGAAGCTAAACCTTCTACATCGCATTGTTTTGAAGCTAAATCATGTGTCTCGAATGGAATTGAAGCTACCTCGTTTGTTCCTACAGCTTTTGAAGCTATATCACTTATATCGCAAGTATTTGAAGCTAAATCATGTGTATCGCATGAATTTGAAGCTAACTCGTTTGTTTCGCATGCAGTTGTAGCTATATAATGTATATCACAAGTATTTGTAGCTAAACCATTTGTTTTGCATGGATTTGAAGCTAAGCCTTCTACTTCGCATTCATTTGAAGATAAATCATTTGTTTCGCATGTATTTGAATCTAAGTCTTGTCCTTCGAATTGATTTGAAGCTACATCATGTGTTTCGTATGGATTTGAAGCTAAACCTTCTACATCGCATTGATTTTAAGCTAAATCATGTGTCTCGCATGGAATTGAAGCTACCTCGTTTGTTCCTACAGCTTTTGAAGCTATATCACTTATATCGCAAGTATTTGAAGCTAAATAATATGTGTCGCATGGATTTGAAGCTGAACCTACTACATCGCATTGATTTGAAGCTAAATCTTGTGTATCGCATGGATTTGAAGCTAAGCCCTCTGCATCGCATTATTTGAAGCCAAATCATGTGTATCGCATGGATTTGAAGTTAACTCGTTCGTTTCGCATGCAGTTGTAGCTAAATAATGTATATCACAAGTATTTGTAGCTAAACCATTTGTTTTGCATGGATTTAAAGCTTAGCCTTCTACTTCGCATTGATTTGAAGCTAAATCATTTGTTTCGCATGGAATTGAAGCTACCTCGTTTGTTCCTCCTGCATTTAAAGCTATATCACTTATATCGCATGGATTTGAAGCTGAACCTACTACATCGCATTGATTTGCAGCTAAATCATTTGTTTCGCATGGATTAGAATCTAAGCCTTGTCCTTCGAATTGATTTGAAGCTAAATCATGTGTTTCGTATGGATTTGAAGCTAAACCTTCTACATCGCATTGATTTTAAGCTAAATCATTTGTTTCGCATGGATTAGAATCTAAGCCTTGTCCTTCGAATTGATTTGAAGCTAAATCATGTGTTTCGTATGGATTTGAAGCTAAACCTTCTACATCGCATTGATTTTAAGCTAAATCTTGTGTATCGCATGGATTTGAAGCAAACCATCTACATCGCATTGATTTGAAGCTTAATCATGTGTTTCGCATGGATTTGATGCTAACTCGTTTGTTTCGCATGCAGTTGTAGCTATATAATGGATATCACAAGTATTTGTAGCTAAACCATTTGTTTCTCATGAATTTGAATCTAAGCCTTCTACTTCGAATTGATTTGAAGCTAAATCATATGTTTCGTATGGATTTGAAGCTAAACCTTCTACATCGCATTGACTTGAAGCTAAATCATGTGTCTCGAATGGAATTGAAGCTACCTCGTTTGTTCCTACTGCTTTTGAAGCTATATCACTTATATCGCAAGTATATGAAGCTAAATCATGTGTATCGCATGGATTTGAAGCTAACTCGTTTGTTTCGCATGCAGTTGTAGCTAAATAATGTATATCACAAGTATTTGTAGCTAAACCATTTGTTTTGCATGGATTTGAAGCTAAGCCTTCTACTTCGCATTCATTTGAAGCTAAATCATTTGTTTCGCATGTATTTGAATTTAAGCCTCGTCCTTCGAATTGATTTGAAGCTAAATCATGTCTTTCGTATGGATTTGAAGCAAAACCTTCTACATCGCATTGATTTTAAGCTAAATCATGTATCTCGCATGGAATTGAAGCTACCTCGTTTGTTCCTACAGCTTTTGAAGCTATATCACTTATATCGCAAGTATTTGAAGCTAAATCATATGTGTCGCATGGATTTGAAGCTGAACCTACTACATCGCATTGATTTGACGCTAAATCTTGTGTATCGCATGAATTTGAAGCTGAGCCTTCTACATCGCATTGATTTGAACCTAAATCATGTGTATCGCATGGATTTGAAGCTAAGCCTTCTACATCGCATTGATTTGAAGATAAATCGTGTGTTTCGCATGGATTTGAAGCTAACTCGTTCGCTTCGCCTCCATTTGAAACTATATCAACTTATATCGCAAGCATTTGAAGCTAAATCATATGTGCCGCATAGATTTGAAGCTGAACATACTACATCGCAATGATTTGAAGCTAAATCTTGTGTATCGCATGGATTTGAAACTAAACCTTCTACATCACATTGATTTGCTGCTAAAACATGAGTTTCGAATGGATTTGAAGCTAACTCGTTCGTTTCGCCTGCAGTTGAATCTACATCACTTATATCGCAAGTATTTGAAGCTAAATCATGTGTATCGCGTGGATTTTGAAGCTAACTCGTTTGATTAGTCTGCATTTGAAGCTATATCACTTATACCCCAAGTGTTTGAAGCTAAATCATATGAATCGCTTGGGTTTGAAGCTAAATCATATGATTCGCGAGGATTTGATGCTAAACCTTCTACATCGCATTGATTTGAAGCTAAGTCATGTGTCTCGCATGGATTTGAAGCTAACTCGTTCGTTTCGCCTGCAGTTGAATCTACATTACTTATATCGCTAGTATTTGAAGCTAAATCATGTGTATCGCGTGGATTTTGATGCTAACTCGTTTGATTAGTCTTCATTTGAAGCTATATCACTTACACCCCAAGTGTTTGCAGCTATATCATTTGTTTCGCATGGATTTGAAGCTAAACCTTCTCCATCGCATTGATTTGCAGCTAAATCATGTGTTTCGCATGGATTTGAAGCTAACTCGTTCGTTGCGCATGCAGTTAAATCTAAATAACGTATATCTCAAGTATTTGAAGCTAAACCATTTGATTCGCACGGATTTGAACCTAAGCCTTCTACTTCGCATTAATTGGAAGTTAAATCACGTATTTTGCATGGATTTGAAGCTAAACCTTCTACATCGCATTGATTTGAAGCTTAATCATGTATTTCGCATGGATTTGATGCTAACTCGTTTGTTTCGCATGCAGTTATAGCTATATAATGGATATCACAAGAATTTGTAGCTAAACCATTTGTTTCGCATGAATTTGAAGCTAAGCCTTCTACTTCGCATTGATTTGAAGCTAAATCATTTGTTTCGCATGGAATTGAAGCTACTTCGTTTGTTCCTCCAGCTTTTGAAGCAGTATCACTTATATCGCAAGTATTTGAAGCTAAATTATATGTGTCGTATGGATTTGCACCAGAACCTTCTACATCGCATTGATTTGAAGCTAAATCTAGTGTATCGCATGGATTTGAAGCTAAACCTTCTACATAGCATTGATTTGCAGCTAAACCATTTGTTTCGCATGGATTTGAATCTAAGCCTGGTCCTTCGAATTGATTTGAAGCTAAATCATGTGTGTCGTATGGATTTGAAGCTAAACCTTCTACATCGCATTGATTTGAAGCTAAACCTTCTACATTCTATTGATTTGAAGCTAAACCTTCTACCTGTTATTGTTTTGAAGCTGAACCTTCTATATCGCATTGATTTGCAGCTAAAACATGTGTTTCGCATGGTTTTGAAGCTAACTCGTTCGTTGCGCATGCAGTTAAATCCAAATAACGTATATCACAAGTATTTGAAGCTAAACCATTTGATTCGCATGGATTTGAAGTTAAGCCTTCTACTTCGCATTAATTGGAAGTTAAATCACGTGTTTTGCATGGTTTTGAAGCTAAACCTTCTACATCGCATTGATTTGAAGCTAAATCATGTGTTTCGCATGCAGTTGAAGCTAAATCATGTCTTTCACAAGTATTTGAAGATGAACCATTTGAATCGCATTGATTTGAACCCGAGCCTTCTACTTCGCACTGATTTGCAGCTAAATAATGTGTTTCGCATGGATTTGAAGCTAAATCTTCTACATCGCATTGATCTGAAGCTAAATCATGTGACTCGCATGGAATTGAAGCTACCTCGTTTGTTCCTACAGCTTTTGAATCTATATCACTTATATCGCAAGTATTTGAAGCATAATCATGTGTTTCGCATGGATTTGAAGCTAATTCGCATGTTGCGCATGCAGTTCAATCTAAATAACGTATATCACAAGTATTTGTAGCTAAACCATTTGTTTTGCATGGATTTGAAGCTAAGCCTTCTACTTCGCATTCATTTGAAGCTAAATCATTTGTTTCGCATGGATTTGAATCTAAGCCTTGTCCTTCGAATTGATTTGAAGCTAAATCATGTTTTTCGTATGGATTTGAAGCTAAACCTTTTACATGGCATTGATTTTAAGCTAAATCATGTGTCTCGCATGGAATTGAAGCTACCTCGCTTGTTCCTCCAGCTTTTCATGCTATATCACATATATCGCAAGTATTTGAAGCTAAATCATATGTGTCGTATGGATTTGAAGCAGAACCTTCTACATCGCATTGATTTGAAGCTAAATCTAGTGCATCGCATGGATTTGAAGCTAAACCTTCTACATCGCATTGATTTGCAGCTAAATCATTTGTTTCGCATGGATTTGAATCTAAGCCTGGTCCTTCGAATTGATTTGAAGCTAAATCATGTGTTTCGTATGGATTTGAAGCTAAACCTCCTACATCGCATTGATTTGAAGTTAAACCTTCTATATTCTATTGATTTGAAGCTAAACCTTCTACCTCTTATTGATTTGAAGCTAAACCTTCTATATCGCATTGATTTGAAGATAAATCGTGTGTTTCGCATGGATTTGAAGCTAACTCGTTAGTTTCGCATGCAGTTGTAGCTAAATGATGTATATCACAAGTATTTGTAGCTAAACCATTTTTTTCGCATGGATTTGAAGCTACGCCTTCTACTTCGCATTGATTTGAAGCTAAATCATTTGTTTCGCATGGATTTGAATCTAAGCCTTGTCCTTCGAATTGATTTGAAGATAAATCGTGTGTTTCGCATGGATTTGAAGCTAACTCGTTAGTTTCGCATGCAGTTGTAGCTAAATGATGTATATCACAAGTATTTGTTGCTAAACCATTTTTTTCGCATGGATTTGAAGCTACGCCTTCTACTTCGCATTGATTTGAAGCTAAATCATTTGTTTCGCATGGAATTGAAGCTACCTCGTTTGTTACTCCTGCTTTTGAAGCTATATCATTTATATCGCATGGATTTGAAGCTGAACCAACTACATCGCATTGATATGCAGCTAAATCATGTGTTTCGAATGGATTTGAAGCTAACTCGTTCGTTTCGCCTCCATTTGAAACTATATCACTTATATCGCAAATATTTGAAGCTAAATCATATGTGCCGCATGGATTTGAAGCTGAACCTTCTACAGCGCATTGATTTGAAGCTAAATCGTGTGTATCGCATGGATTTGAAGCTAAACCTTCTACATCACATTGATTTGCAGCTAAATCATTTGTTTCGCATGGATGTGAATCTATGCCTTGGCCTTCGAATTGATTTGAAGCTAAATCATATGTTTCGTATGGATTTGAAGCTAAACCTTCTACATCGCATTGTTTTGAAGCTAAATCATGTGTCTCGAATGGAATTGAAGCTACCTCGTTTGTTCCTACAGCTTTTGAAGCTATATCACTTATATCGCAAGTATTTGAAGCTAAATCATGTGTATCGCATGAATTTGAAGCTAACTCGTTTGTTTCGCATGCAGTTGTAGCTATATAATGTATATCACAAGTATTTGTAGCTAAACCATTTGTTTTGCATGGATTTGAAGCTAAGCCTTCTACTTCGCATTCATTTGAAGATAAATCATTTGTTTCGCATGTATTTGAATCTAAGTCTTGTCCTTCGAATTGATTTGAAGCTACATCATGTGTTTCGTATGGATTTGAAGCTAAACCTTCTACATCGCATTGATTTTAAGCTAAATCATGTGTCTCGCATGGAATTGAAGCTACCTCGTTTGTTCCTACAGCTTTTGAAGCTATATCACTTATATCGCAAGTATTTGAAGCTAAATAATATGTGTCGCATGGATTTGAAGCTGAACCTACTACATCGCATTGATTTGAAGCTAAATCTTGTGTATCGCATGGATTTGAAGCTAAGCCCTCTGCATCGCATTATTTGAAGCCAAATCATGTGTATCGCATGGATTTGAAGTTAACTCGTTCGTTTCGCATGCAGTTGTAGCTAAATAATGTATATCACAAGTATTTGTAGCTAAACCATTTGTTTTGCATGGATTTAAAGCTTAGCCTTCTACTTCGCATTGATTTGAAGCTAAATCATTTGTTTCGCATGGAATTGAAGCTACCTCGTTTGTTCCTCCTGCATTTAAAGCTATATCACTTATATCGCATGGATTTGAAGCTGAACCTACTACATCGCATTGATTTGAAGCTAAATCTTGTGTATCGCATGGATTTGAAGCTAAGCCTTCTACATCGCATTGATTTGAAGCTAAATCAAGTGTATCGCGTGGATTTGAAGCTAAACCTTCTACATCGCATTGATTTGCAGCTAAATCATTTGTTTCGCATGGATTAGAATCTAAGCCTTGTCCTTCGAATTGATTTGAAGCTAAATCATGTGTTTCGTATGGATTTGAAGCTAAACCTTCTACATCGCATTGATTTTAAGCTAAATCTTGTGTATCGCATGGATTTGAAGCAAACCATCTACATCGCATTGATTTGAAGCTTAATCATGTGTTTCGCATGGATTTGATGCTAACTCGTTTGTTTCGCATGCAGTTGTAGCTATATAATGGATATCACAAGTATTTGTAGCTAAACCATTTGTTTCTCATGAATTTGAATCTAAGCCTTCTACTTCGAATTGATTTGAAGCTAAATCATATGTTTCGTATGGATTTGAAGCTAAACCTTCTACATCGCATTGACTTGAAGCTAAATCATGTGTCTCGAATGGAATTGAAGCTACCTCGTTTGTTCCTACTGCTTTTGAAGCTATATCACTTATATCGCAAGTATATGAAGCTAAATCATGTGTATCGCATGGATTTGAAGCTAACTCGTTTGTTTCGCATGCAGTTGTAGCTAAATAATGTATATCACAAGTATTTGTAGCTAAACCATTTGTTTTGCATGGATTTGAAGCTAAGCCTTCTACTTCGCATTCATTTGAAGCTAAATCATTTGTTTCGCATGTATTTGAATTTAAGCCTTGTCCTTCGAATTGATTTGAAGCTAAATCATGTGCTTCGTATGGATTTGAAGCAAAACCTTCTACATCGCATTGATTTTAAGCTAAATCATGTATCTCGCATGGAATTGAAGCTACCTCGTTTGTTCCTACAGCTTTTGAAGCTATATCACTTATATCGCAAGTATTTGAAGCTAAATCATTTGTTTCGCATGGAATTGAATCTACCTCGTATGTCCCTCCAGCTTTTGAAGCTGTATCACTTATATCGCAAGTATTTGAAGCTAAATCATATGTGTCGCATGGATTTGAAGCTGAACCTACTACATCGCATTGATTTGAAGCTAAATCTTGTGTATCGCATGGATTTGAAGCTAAGCCTTCTGCATCGCATTATTTGAAGCTAAATCATGTGTATCGCATGGATTTGAAGTTAACTCATTCGTTTCGCATGCAGTTGTAGCTAAATAATGTATATCACAAGTATTTGTAGCTAAACCATTTGTTTTGCATGGATTTAAAGCTTAGCCTTCTACTTCGCATTGATTTGAAGCTAAATCATTTGTTTCGCATGGAATTGAAGCTACCTCGATTGTTCCTCCAGCTTTTGAAGCTGTATCACTTATATCGCAAGTATTTGAAGCTAAATCATTTGTTTCGCATGGAATTGAAGCTACCTCGTTTGTTCCTCCTGCTTTTGTAGCTGTATCACTTATATCGCAAGTATTTGAAGCTAAATCATATGTGCCGCATGGATTTGAAGCAGAACCTTCTACGTGGCATTGATTTGAAGCTAAATCTAGTGTATCGCATGGATTTGAAGCTAAACCTTCTACGTCGCATTGATTTGCAGCTAAATCATTTGTTTCGCATGGATTTGAAGCTAACTCGTTCGCTTCGCCTCCATTTGAAACTATATCACTTATATCGCAAGCATTTGAAGCTAAATCATATGTGCCGCATAGATTTGAAGCTGAACATACTACATCGCAATGATTTGATGCTAAATCTTGTGTATCGCATGGATTTGAAACTAAACCTTCTACATCACATTGATTTGCTGCTAAAACATGAGTTTCGAATGGATTTGAAGCTAACTCGTTCGTTTCGCCTGCAGTTGAATCTACATCACTTATATCGCAAGTATTTGAAGCTAAATCATGTGTATCGCGTGGATTTTGAAGCTAACTCGTTTGATTAGTCTGCATTTGAAGCTATATCACTTATACCCCAAGTGTTTGAAGCTAAATCATATGAATCGCTTGGGTTTGAAGCTAAATCATATGATTCGCGAGGATTTGAAGCTAAACCTTCTACATCGCATTGATTTGAAGCTAAGTCATGTGTCTCGCATGGATTTGAAGCTAACTCGTTCGTTTCGCCAGCAGTTGAATCTACATTACTTATATCGCTAGTATTTGAAGCTAAATCATGTGTATCGCGTGGATTTTGATGCTAACTCGTTTGATTAGTCTTCATTTGAAGCTATATCACTTACACCCCAAGTGTTTGCAGCTATATCATTTGTTTCGCATGGATTTGAAGCTAAACCTTCTCCATCGCATTGATTTGCAGCTAAATCATGTGTTTCGCATGGATTTGAAGCTAACTCGTTCGTTGCGCATGCAGTTAAATCTAAATAACGTATATCTCAAGTATTTGAAGCTAAACCATTTGATTCGCACGGATTTGAACCTAAGCCTTCTACTTCGCATTAATTGGAAGTTAAATCACGTATTTTGTATGGATTAGAAGCTAAACCTTCTACATCGCATTGATTTGAAGCTTAATCATGTATTTCGCATGGATTTGATGCTAACTCGTTTGTTTCGCATGCAGTTATAGCTATATAATGGATATCACAAGAATTTGTAGCTAAACCATTTGTTTCGCATGAATTTGAAGCTAAGCCTTCTACTTCGCATTGATTTGAAGCTAAATCATTTGTTTCGCATGGAATTGAAGCTACTTCGTTTGTTCCTCCAGCTTTTGAAGCAGTATCACTTATATCGCAAGTATTTGAAGCTAAATTATATGTGTCGTATGGATTTGCACCAGAACCTTCTACATCGCATTGATTTGAAGCTAAATCTAGTGTATCGCATGGATTTGAAGCTAAACCTTCTACATAGCATTGATTTGCAGCTAAACCATTTGTTTCGCATGGATTTGAATCTAAGCCTGGTCCTTCGAATTGATTTGAAGCTAAATCATGTGTGTCGTATGGATTTGAAGCTAAACCTTCTACATCGCATTGATTTGAAGCTAAACCTTCTACATTCTATTGATTTGAAGCTAAACCTTCTACCTGTTATTGTTTTGAAGCTGAACCTTCTATATCGCATTGATTTGCAGCTAAAACATGTGTTTCGCATGGTTTTGAAGCTAACTCGTTCGTTGCGCATGCAGTTAATTCCAAATAACGTATATCACAAGTATTTGAAGCTAAACCATTTGATTCGCATGGATTTGAAGTTAAGCCTTCTACTTCGCATTAATTGGAAGTTAAATCACGTGTTTTGCATGGTTTTGAAGCTAAACCTTCTACATCGCATTGATTTGAAGCTAAATCATGTGTTTCGCATGCAGTTGAAGCTAAATCATGTCTTTCACAAGTATTTGAAGATGAACCATTTGAATCGCATTGATTTGAACCCGAGCCTTCTACTTCGCACTGATTTGCAGCTAAATAATGTGTTTCGCATGGATTTGAAGCTAAATCTTCTACATCGCATTGATCTGAAGCTAAATCATGTGACTCGCATGGAATTGAAGCTACCTCGTTTGTTCCTACAGCTTTTGAATCTATATCACTTATATCGCAAGTATTTGAAGCATAATCATGTGTTTCGCATGGATTTGAAGCTAATTCGCATGTTGCGCATGCAGTTCAATCTAAATAACGTATATCACAAGTATTTGTAGCTAAACCATTTGTTTTGCATGGATTTGAAGCTAAGCCTTCTACTTCGCATTCATTTGAAGCTAAATCATTTGTTTCGCATGGATTTGAATCTAAGCCTTGTCCTTCGAATTGATTTGAAGCTAAATCATGTGTTTCGTATGGATTTGAAGCTAAACCTTTTACATGGCATTGATTTTAAGCTAAATCATGTGTCTCGCATGGAATTGAAGCTACCTCGTTTGTTCCTACAGCTTTTGAAGCTATATCACTTATATCGCAAGTATTTGAAGCTAAATCATATGTGTCGCATGGATTTGAAGCTGAACCTACTACATCGCATTGATTTGAAGCTAAATCTTGTGTATCGCATGGATTTGAATCTAAGCCTTCTACATCGCATTGATTTGAAGCTAAATCATGTGTATCCCATGGATTTGAAGCTAACTCGTTCGTTTCGCATGCAGTTGTAGCTAAATAATGTATATCACAAGTATTTGTAGCTAAACCATTTGTTTTGCATGGATTTAAAGCTTAGCCTTCTACTTCGCATTGATCTGAAGCTAAATCATTTGTTTCGCATGGAATTGAAGCTACCTCGTTTGTTCCTCCTGCATTTGAAGCTATATCACTTATATCGCATGGATTTGAAGCTGAACCTACTACATCGCATTGATTTGAAGCTAAATCTTGTGTATCGCATGGATTTGAAGAAAAGCATTTTCATCTCATTGATTTGAAGCTTAATAATGTGTTTCGCATGGATTTGATGCTAACTCGTTTGTTTCGCATGCAGTTGTAGCTAAATAATGTATATCACAAGTATTTGTAGCTAAACCATTTATTTCCCATGAATCTGAAGCTAAGCCTTCTACTTCGCATTGATTTGAAGCTAAATCATTTGTTTCGCATGGAATTGAAGCTACCTCGCTTGTTCCTCCAGCTTTTCATGCTATATCACTTATATCGCAAGTATTTGAAGCTAAATCATATGTGTCGTATGGATTTGAAGCAGAACCTTCTACATCGCATTGATTTGAAGCTAAATCTAGTGTATCGCATGGATTTGAAGCTAAACCTTCTACATCGCATTGATTTGCAGCTAAACCATTTGTTTCGCATGGATTTGAATCTAAGCCTGGTCCTTCGAATTGATTTGAAGCTAAATCATGTGTTTCGTATGGATTTGAAGGTAAACCTTCTACATCGCATTGATTTGAAGCTAAACCTTCTACATTCTATTGATTTGAAGCTAAACCTTCTACCTGTTATTGTTTTGAAGCTGAACCTTCTATATCGCATTGATTTGCAGCTAAAACATGTGTTTCGCATGGTTTTGAAGCTAACTCGTTCGTTGCGCATGCAGTTAAATCCAAATAACGTATATCACAAGTATTTGAAGCTAAACCATTTGATTCGCATGGATTTGAAGTTAAGCCTTCTACTTCGCATTAATTGGAAGTTAAATCACGTGTTTTGCATGGTTTTGGAGCTAAACCTTCTACATCGCATTGATTTGAAGCTAAATCATGTGTTTCGCATGCAGTTGAAGCTAAATCATGTCTTTCATAAGTATTTGAAGATGAACCATTTGAATCGCATTGATTTGAACCCGAGCCTTCTACTTCGCACTGATTTGCAGCTAAATAATGTGTTTCGCATGGATTTGAAGCTAAATCTTCTACATCGCATTGATCTGAAGCTAAATCATGTGACTCGCATGGAATTGAAGCTACCTCGTTTGTTCCTACAGCTTTTGAATCTATATCACTTATATCGCAAGTATTTGAAGCATAATCATGTGTTTCGCATGGATTTGAAGCTAATTCGCATGTTGCGCATGCAGTTCAATCTAAATAACGTATATCACAAGTATTTGTAGCTAAACCATTTGTTTTGCATGGATTTGAAGCTAAGCCTTCTACTTCGCATTCATTTGAAGCTAAATCATTTGTTTCGCATGGATTTGAATCTAAGCCTTGTCCTTCGAATTGATTTGAAGCTAAATCATGTGTTTCGTATGGATTTGAAGCTAAACCTTTTACATGGCATTGATTTTAAGCTAAATCATGTGTCTCGCATGGAATTGAAGCTACCTCGTTTGTTCCTACAGCTTTTGAAGCTATATCACTTATATCGCAAGTATTTGAAGCTAAATCATATGTGTCGCATGGATTTGAAGCTGAACCTACTACATCGCATTGATTTGAAGCTAAATCTTGTGTATCGCATGGATTTGAATCTAAGCCTTCTACATCGCATTGATTTGAAGCTAAATCATGTGTATCCCATGGATTTGAAGCTAACTCGTTCGTTTCGCATGCAGTTGTAGCTAAATAATGTATATCACAAGTATTTGTAGCTAAACCATTTGTTTTGCATGGATTTAAAGCTTAGCCTTCTACTTCGCATTGATCTGAAGCTAAATCATTTGTTTCGCATGGAATTGAAGCTACCTCGTTTGTTCCTCCTGCATTTGAAGCTATATCACTTATATCGCATGGATTTGAAGCTGAACCTACTACATCGCATTGATTTGAAGCTAAATCTTGTGTATCGCATGGATTTGAAGAAAACCATTTTCATCTCATTGATTTGAAGCTTAATAATGTGTTTCGCATGGATTTGATGCTAACTCGTTTGTTTCGCATGCAGTTGTAGCTAAATAATGTATATCACAAGTATTTGTAGCTAAACCATTTATTTCCCATGAATCTGAAGCTAAGCCTTCTACTTCGCATTGATTTGAAGCTAATCATTTGTTTCGCATGGAATTGAAGCTACCTCGCTTGTTCCTCCAGCTTTTCATGCTATATCACTTATATCGCAAGTATTTGAAGCTAAATCATATGTGTCGTATGGATTTGAAGCAGAACCTTCTACATCGCATTGATTTGAAGCTAAATCTAGTGTATCGCATGGATTTGAAGCTAAACCTTCTACATCGCATTGATTTGCAGCTAAACCATTTGTTTCGCATGGATTTGAATCTAAGCCTGGTCCTTCGAATTGATTTGAAGCTAAATCATGTGTGTCGTATGGATTTGAAGCTAAACCTTCTACATCGCATTGATTTGAAGCTAAACCTTCTACATTCTATTGATTTGAAGCTAAACCTTCTACCTGTTATTGTTTTGAAGCTGAACCTTCTATATCGCATTGATTTGCAGCTAAAACATGTGTTTCGCATGGTTTTGAAGCTAACTCGTTCGTTGCGCATGCAGTTAATTCCAAATAACGTATATCACAAGTATTTGAAGCTAAACCATTTGATTCGCATGGATTTGAAGTTAAGCCTTCTACTTCGCATTAATTGGAAGTTAAATCACGTGTTTTGCATGGTTTTGAAGCTAAACCTTCTACATCGCATTGATTTGAAGCTAAATCATGTGTTTCGCATGCAGTTGAAGCTAAATCATGTCTTTCACAAGTATTTGAAGATGAACCATTTGAATCGCATTGATTTGAACCCGAGCCTTCTACTTCGCACTGATTTGCAGCTAAATAATGTGTTTCGCATGGATTTGAAGCTAAATCTTCTACATCGCATTGATCTGAAGCTAAATCATGTGACTCGCATGGAATTGAAGCTACCTCGTTTGTTCCTACAGCTTTTGAATCTATATCACTTATATCGCAAGTATTTGAAGCATAATCATGTGTTTCGCATGGATTTGAAGCTAATTCGCATGTTGCGCATGCAGTTCAATCTAAATAACGTATATCACAAGTATTTGTAGCTAAACCATTTGTTTTGCATGGATTTGAAGCTAAGCCTTCTACTTCGCATTCATTTGAAGCTAAATCATTTGTTTCGCATGGATTTGAATCTAAGCCTTGTCCTTCGAATTGATTTGAAGCTAAATCATGTGTTTCGTATGGATTTGAAGCTAAACCTTTTACATGGCATTGATTTTAAGCTAAATCATGTGTCTCGCATGGAATTGAAGCTACCTCGTTTGTTCCTACAGCTTTTGAAGCTATATCACTTATATCGCAAGTATTTGAAGCTAAATCATATGTGTCGCATGGATTTGAAGCTGAACCTACTACATCGCATTGATTTGAAGCTAAATCTTGTGTATCGCATGGATTTGAATCTAAGCCTTCTACATCGCATTGATTTGAAGCTAAATCATGTGTATCCCATGGATTTGAAGCTAACTCGTTCGTTTCGCATGCAGTTGTAGCTAAATAATGTATATCACAAGTATTTGTAGCTAAACCATTTGTTTTGCATGGATTTAAAGCTTAGCCTTCTACTTCGCATTGATCTGAAGCTAAATCATTTGTTTCGCATGGTATTGAAGCTACCTCGTTTGTTCCTCCTGCATTTGAAGCTATATCACTTATATCGCATGGATTTGAAGCTGAACCTACTACATCGCATTGATTTGAAGCTAAATCTTGTGTATCGCATGGATTTGAAGAAAACCATTTTCATCTCATTGATTTGAAGCTTAATAATGTGTTTCGCATGGATTTGATGCTAACTCGTTTGTTTCGCATGCAGTTGTAGCTAAATAATGTATATCACAAGTATTTGTAGCTAAACCATTTATTTCCCATGAATCTGAAGCTAAGCCTTCTACTTCGCATTGATTTGAAGCTAAATCATTTGTTTCGCATGGAATTGAAGCTACCTCGCTTGTTCCTCCAGCTTTTCATGCTATATCACTTATATCGCAAGTATTTGAAGCTAAATCATATGTGTCGTATGGATTTGAAGCAGAACCTTCTACATCGCATTGATTTGAAGCTAAATCTAGTGTATCGCATGGATTTGAAGCTAAACCTTCTACATCGCATTGATTTGCAGCTAAACCATTTGTTTCGCATGGATTTGAATCTAAGCCTGGTCCTTCGAATTGATTTGAAGCTAAATCATGTGTGTCGTATGGATTTGAAGCTAAACCTTCTACATCGCATTGATTTGAAGCTAAACCTTCTACATTCTATTGATTTGAAGCTAAACCTTCTACCTGTTATTGTTTTGAAGCTGAACCTTCTATATCGCATTGATTTGCAGCTAAAACATGTGTTTCGCATGGTTTTGAAGCTAACTCGTTCGTTGCGCATGCAGTTAATTCCAAATAACGTATATCACAAGTATTTGAAGCTAAACCATTTGATTCGCATGGATTTGAAGTTAAGCCTTCTACTTCGCATTAATTGGAAGTTAAATCACGTGTTTTGCATGGTTTTGAAGCTAAACCTTCTACATCGCATTGATTTGAAGCTAAATCATGTGTTTCGCATGCAGTTGAAGCTAAATCATGTCTTTCACAAGTATTTGAAGATGAACCATTTGAATCGCATTGATTTGAACCCGAGCCTTCTACTTCGCACTGATTTGCAGCTAAATAATGTGTTTCGCATGGATTTGAAGCTAAATCTTCTACATCGCATTGATCTGAAGCTAAATCATGTGACTCGCATGGAATTGAAGCTACCTCGTTTGTTCCTACAGCTTTTGAATCTATATCACTTATATCGCAAGTATTTGAAGCATAATCATGTGTTTCGCATGGATTTGAAGCTAATTCGCATGTTGCGCATGCAGTTCAATCTAAATAACGTATATCACAAGTATTTGTAGCTAAACCATTTGTTTTGCATGGATTTGAAGCTAAGCCTTCTACTTCGCATTCATTTGAAGCTAAATCATTTGTTTCGCATGGATTTGAATCTAAGCCTTGTCCTTCGAATTGATTTGAAGCTAAATCATGTGTTTCGTATGGATTTGAAGCTAAACCTTTTACATGGCATTGATTTTAAGCTAAATCATGTGTCTCGCATGGAATTGAAGCTACCTCGTTTGTTCCTACAGCTTTTGAAGCTATATCACTTATATCGCAAGTATTTGAAGCTAAATCATATGTGTCGCATGGATTTGAAGCTGAACCTACTACATCGCATTGATTTGAAGCTAAATCTTGTGTATCGCATGGATTTGAATCTAAGCCTTCTACATCGCATTGATTTGAAGCTAAATCATGTGTATCCCATGGATTTGAAGCTAACTCGTTCGTTTCGCATGCAGTTGTAGCTAAATAATGTATATCACAAGTATTTGTAGCTAAACCATTTGTTTTGCATGGATTTAAAGCTTAGCCTTCTACTTCGCATTGATCTGAAGCTAAATCATTTGTTTCGCATGGAATTGAAGCTACCTCGTTTGTTCCTCCTGCATTTGAAGCTATATCACTTATATCGCATGGATTTGAAGCTGAACCTACTACATCGCATTGATTTGAAGCTAAATCTTGTGTATCGCATGGATTTGAAGAAAACCATTTTCATCTCATTGATTTGAAGCTTAATAATGTGTTTCGCATGGATTTGATGCTAACTCGTTTGTTTCGCATGCAGTTGTAGCTAAATAATGTATATCACAAGTATTTGTAGCTAAACCATTTATTTCCCATGAATCTGAAGCTAAGCCTTCTACTTCGCATTGATTTGAAGCTAAATCATTTGTTTCGCATGGAATTGAAGCTACCTCGCTTGTTCCTCCAGCTTTTCATGCTATATCACTTATATCGCAAGTATTTGAAGCTAAATCATATGTGTCGTATGGATTTGAAGCAGAACCTTCTACATCGCATTGATTTGAAGCTAAATCTAGTGTATCGCATGGATTTGAAGCTAAACCTTCTACATCGCATTGATTTGCAGCTAAACCATTTGTTTCGCATGGATTTGAATCTAAGCCTGGTCCTTCGAATTGATTTGAAGCTAAATCATGTGTTTCGTATGGATTTGAAGCTAAACCTTCTACATCGCATTGATTTGAAGCTAAACCTTCTACATTCTATTGATTTGAAGCTAAACCTTCTACCTGTTATTGTTTTGAAGCTGAACCTTCTATATCGCATTGATTTGCAGCTAAAACATGTGTTTCGCATGGTTTTGAAGCTAACTCGTTCGTTGCGCATGCAGTTAAATCCAAATAACGTATATCACAAGTATTTGAAGCTAAACCATTTGATTCGCATGGATTTGAAGTTAAGCCTTCTACTTCGCATTAATTGGAAGTTAAATCACGTGTTTTGCATGGTTTTGGAGCTAAACCTTCTACATCGCATTGATTTGAAGCTAAATCATGTGTTTCGCATGCAGTTGAAGCTAAATCATGTCTTTCATAAGTATTTGAAGATGAACCATTTGAATCGCATTGATTTGAACCCGAGCCTTCTACTTCGCACTGATTTGCAGCTAAATAATGTGTTTCGCATGGATTTGAAGCTAAATCTTCTACATCGCATTGATCTGAAGCTAAATCATGTGACTCGCATGGAATTGAAGCTACCTCGTTTGTTCCTACAGCTTTTGAATCTATATCACTTATATCGCAAGTATTTGAAGCATAATCATGTGTTTCGCATGGATTTGAAGCTAATTCGCATGTTGCGCATGCAGTTCAATCTAAATAACGTATATCACAAGTATTTGTAGCTAAACCATTTGTTTTGCATGGATTTGAAGCTAAGCCTTCTACTTCGCATTCATTTGAAGCTAAATCATTTGTTTCGCATGGATTTGAATCTAAGCCTTGTCCTTCGAATTGATTTGAAGCTAAATCATGTTTTTCGTATGGATTTGAAGCTAAACCTTTTACATGGCATTGATTTTAAGCTAAATCATGTGTCTCGCATAGAATTGAAGCTACCTCGCTTGTTCCTCCAGCTTTTCATGCTATATCACATATATCGCAAGTATTTGAAGCTAAATCATATGTGTCGTATGGATTTGAAGCAGAACCTTCTACATCGCATTGATTTGAAGCTAAATCTAGTGCATCGCATGGATTTGAAGCTAAACCTTCTACATCGCATTGATTTGCAGCTAAATCATTTGTTTCGCATGGATTTGAATCTAAGCCTGGTCCTTCGAATTGATTTGAAGCTAAATCATGTGTTTCGTATGGATTTGAAGCTAAACCTCCTACATCGCATTGATTTGAAGTTTAACCTTCTATATTCTATTGATTTGAAGCTAAACCTTCTACCTCTTATTGATTTGAAGCTAAACCTTCTACATCGCATTGATTTGAAGATAAATCGTGTGTTTCGCATGGATTTGAAGCTAACTCGTTAGTTTCGCATGCAGTTGTAGCTAAATGATGTATATCACAAGTATTTGTAGCTAAACCATTTTTTTCGCATGGATTTGAAGCTACGCCTTCTACTTCGCATTGATTTGAAGCTAAATCATTTGTTTCGCATGGAATTGAAGCTACCTCGTTTGTTTCTTCTGCTTTTGAAGCTATATCATTTATATCGCATGGATTTGAAGCTGAACCAACTACATCGCATTGATTTGAAGCTAAATCTTGTGTATCGCATGGATTTGAAGCTAACTCGTTTGATTCGCATGCAGTTGTAGCTAAATAATGTATATCACAAGTATTTGTAGCTAAACCATTTGTTTTGCATGGATTTGAAGCTAAGCCTTCTACTTCGCATTCATTTGAAGCTAAATCATTTGTTTCGCATGGATTTGAATCTAAGCCTTGTCCTTCGAATTGATTTGAAGATAAATCGTGTGTTTCGCATGGATTTGAAGCTAACTCGTTAGTTTCGCATGCAGTTGTAGCTAAATGATGTATATCACAAGTATTTGTAGCTAAACCATTTTTTTCGCATGGATTTGAAGCTACGCCTTCTACTTCGCATTGATTTGAAGCTAAATCATGTGTTCCGCTTGGATTTGTAGCTAACTCGTCTGTTTCGCATGCAGCTGAAGCTATATCACCTATATCCCAAGTGTTTGAAGCTCAATGTTTTATTTCGCATGGATTTGAAGCTAACTCGTTTGTTTCGTCTGCATTTGATGCAATATCACTCATATCGCAAGTATCTGAACCTAAATGATTTGTTTCGCTTGGATTTGAAGCTAAACCTTCTGTATCGCATTGATTTGAAGCTACATCATGTGTTTTGCATGGATTTGATGCTAACTTGTTTTTTCCCCCTGCATTTGAATCTATATCACTTATATCGAAAGTATCTGAACCTAAATCATTTGTTTCGCATGGATTTGAAGCTAAGCCTTCTACTTCGTATCGATTTGAAGCTAAATGAAATGTATCGTATGGGTTTGAAGCTAACTCGTTTGATTCGTCTGCATTTGAAGCTATATCACTTATATCCCAAGTGTTTGAAGCTAAATCATTTGTTTCGCATGGATTTGAAGCTAAACCTTCTACATCGCATTGATTTGAAGCTAAATCATGTGTTTCGCTTGGATTTGAAGCTAAATCTTCTGCATCGCATTGATTTGAAGCAAAATCATGTGTTTTGCATGGATTTGATGCTAACTCGTTTGCTTCCCCTGCATTTGAAGCTATATCAGTTATATCGCAAGTATCTGATGCTAAATCATTTGTTTGGAATGCATTTGAAGCTATATCACTTATATCGCAAGTATCTGAATCTAAATCATTTGTTTCGCATGGATTTGAATCTAAACCTTCTACATCGCATTGATTTGAAGCTAAATCATGAGATTCGCTTGTATTTGAAGCTAACTGGTTTGCTTCGGCTGCATTTGAAGCTATATCGCTTATATCTCAATTGTTTGAAGCTAAATCATTTGTTTCGCATGGATTTGAAGCTAAACCTTCTGCACAGGCATTGATTTGATGCTAAATCGTGTGCTTTGCATGGATTTGATGCTAACTCGTTAGTTTCGACGGCATTTGAAGCTATATCACTTATATCGCAAGTATCTGAAACAAAATTATTTTTTTTCGCATGGATTTGAAGCTAAGCTTTCTACTTCGTATCGATTTGAAGTTTAATGATATCTATCGCATGGATTTTGAAGATAAGGCGTTTGATTCGTCAGCATTTGAAGCTATATCACTTATATCTCAATTGTTTGAAGTCAAATCATTTGTTTCGCATGGATTTGAAGCTAAACCTTCTGCACAGGCATTGATTTGAAGCCAAATCGTGTGTTTTGCATGGATTTTATGTTAACTCGTTAGTTTCGACGGCATTTGAAGCTATATCACTTATATCGCAAGTATCTGAATCTAAATCATTTGTTTCTCATTGATTTGAAGCTAAGCCTTCTACTTCGTATCGATTTGAAGTTAAATGATATGTATCGCATGGATTTTGAAGCTAACTCGTTTGATTCGTCAGCATTTGAAGCTATATCACTTATATCTCAATTGTTTGAAGCTAAATCATTTGTTTCGCATGGATTTGAAGCTAAACCTTCTGCACAGGCATTGATTTGAAGCTGAATCATGTGTTTTGTATGGATTTGATGCTAACTCGTTAGTGTCGACGGCCTTTGAAGCTATATCAATTATATCGCAAGTATCTGAATCTAAATCATTTGTTTCGCATGGATTTGAAGCTAAGCCTTCTATTTCGTGTCGATTTGAAGTTAAATGATATGTATCGCATGGATTTTGAAGCTAACTCGTTTGATTCGTCAGCATTTGAAACTATATCACTTATATCCCAATTGTTTGAAGCTAAATCATTTGTTTCGCATGGATTTGAATCTAAACCTTACACTTCGCATTGATTTGAAGCTAAATCATGTGATTCGCTTGGATTTGAAGCTAAACCTTCTGCATCGCATTGATTTGAAGCTAAATCATGTGTTTTGCATGGATTTGATGCTAACTCGTTCGTTTCCCCTGCATTTCAAGCAATATCAATTATACCCCATGTGTTTGAAGCTAAATCATTTGTTTCGCGTGTATTTGAAGGCAAACCTTATACATCGCATTGATTTGAAGCTAAATCATGTGTTTCGCTTGGATATGAAGCGAAATCGTTTGTTTCGTCTGCATTTGAAACTATATCACTTATATCGCAAGTATCTGAAGCTGAATCATTGCTTTCGCATGGATTTGAAGCTAAACCTTCCACATCCCATAGATTTGAAGCTAGCTCGATTTCTTCGTCTGCATTTGAAGCTATATCACTTATATCGCAAAGTATCTGAAGCTAAATCATTAGTTTCGCATGGATTTGAAGCTAAGCCTTCTACTTCGCATTGATTTGAAGCCAGATCATTTGTTTCGCTTGGATGTGAAGCTATCTCGTTTGTTTCGTCTGCATCTGAAGCTATATCACTTAAATCGCAAGTATCTGAACCTAAGTCATTTGGTTCGCATGGATTTGAAGCTAAACCTTCTACATCGCATTGATTTGAAGCTAAATCATGTGTTTCGCTTGGATTTGAAGCTAAATCTTCTACAGCGCATGGATTTGCAGCTAAATCATGTGTTTCGCATGGATTTGTAGCTAACTCGTTAGTTTCGAATGCATTTGAAGCTATATCACTTATATCGCAAGTATCTGAATCTAAATCATTTGTTTCGCATGGATTTGAAGCTAAACCTTCTGCACAGGCATTGATTTGAAGCTAAATCATTTGTGTCGCATGGATTTGAAACTAAACCTTCTACATAGCCTTGATTTGAAGCATAATCATGTGTTTCGCATGGATGTGAAGCTAACTCGTTTTGTTGCGCATGCAGTTGAATCTAAATAACGTATATCACAAGTATTTGCAGCTAAACCACTTATTTCGCATGGATTTAATACTAATCCTTCTACTTCGAATTGATTTGAAGCTAAATCATGTGTTTCGCATGGAATTGAAGATAACTGGTTTGTTTCGTCTGCATTTGAAGCTATGTCACTTATATCGCAACTATCTGAAGCTAAATCATTGATTTCGCATGGATTTGAAGCTAAACCTTCTACATCCCATTGATTTGCTGCTAAATCATGTGTTTCGCATGGATTTGAAGCTAACTCGTTTGATTCGTCTGCATTTGAAGCAATATCAATTATATGCCAAGTGCTGGAAGCTAAATCATTTATTTCGCATGGATTTGAAGCTATACCTTCCACATAGCATTGATTTGATGCTAACTCATGTCTTTCGCTTGAATATAAAGCTAACTTGTTTGTTTCGTCTGCATTTGAAGCTATATCACTTATATCGCTAGTATCTGAAGCCAAATCATTTGTTCCGCATTGATTTGGAGCTGAACCTTCTAAATCGCATTGATTTGAATCTAAATCATGTGATTCGCTTGGAGTCGAAGCTAACACTTTTGTTTCGTCTGCGTTTGAAGCTATGTCACTTATATCGCAAGTATATGAAGCTAAATCATTGGTTTCGCATGGATTTGAAGCTAAACCTTATACATAGCATTGATTTGAAGCTAAATCATGTGTTTCGCTTGGATATGAAGCGAACTCGTTTGTTACGTCTGCATTTGAAGCCATATCACGTACAGCCCAAGTGTTTGAAGCTAAATCATTTATTTAGAATGTATGTGAAGCTAAACTTTCTACATCGCATTGATTTGCTGCTGAATCATGTGTTTCTCATGGATTTAAAGCTAACTCGTTTGTTTCGTCTGCACTTGAAACTATATCACTTATATCGCAAGTATCTGAAGCTAAATCATTTGCTTCGCATGGATTTGAAGCTAAGCCTTCTACTTCGTATCGATTTGAAGTTAAATGGTATGTATCGCATGGATTTTGAAGCTAACTCGTTTGATTCGTCAGCATTTGAAGCTATATCACTTATATCCCAATTGTTTGAAGCTAAATCATTTGTTTAGCATGGATTTGAATCTAAATCTTCTAAATCGCATTGATTTGCAGTTAAATGATATGTATCGCATGAATTTTGAAGCTAACTCGTTTGATTCGTCAGCATTTGAAGCTATATCACTTATATCCCAATTGTTTGAAGCTAAATCATTTGTTTCGCATGGATTTGAATCTAAATCTTCTACATCGCATTGATTTGAAGCTAAATCATGTGTTTTGCATGGATTTGAAGCTAACTCGTTTGTTTCGGCTGCATTTGAAGCTATATCACTTATATCTCAATTGTTTGAAGCTAAATCATTTGTTTCGCATGGATTTGAAGTTAAACCTTCTGCACAGGCATTGATTTGAAGCTAAATCATGTGTTTTGCATGGATTTGATGCTAACTCATTTTTCCCCTGCATTTGAAGCTATATCACTTATATCGCAAGTATCTGAACCTAAATCATTTGTTTCGCATGGATTTGAAGCTAAGCCTTCTACTTCGTATCGATTTGAAGTTAAATGATATGTATCGCATGGATTTTGATGCTACCTAGTTTGATTCGTCTGCATTTGAAGCTATAACACTTATAGCCCAAGTGTTTGAAGCCAAATGATTAGTTTCGCATGGAGTTGAAGCTAAACCTTCTACATCGCATTGATTTGAATCTAAATCATTTGTTTCGCATGGATTTGAAGCTAAGCCTTCTACTTCGTATCGATTTGAAGTTAAATGATATGTATCGCATGGATTTTGAAGCTATCTCGTTTGATTCGTCAGCATTTGAAGCTATATCACTTATATCTCAATTGTTTGAAGCTAAATCATTTGTTTCGCATGTATTTGAAGGCAAACCTTATACGTCGCATTGATTTGAAACTAAATCATGTGTTTCGCTTGGATATGAAGCGAAATCGTTTGTTTCGTCTGCATTTGAAGCTATATCACGTACAGCCCAAGTGTTTGAAGCTAAATCATTTATTTCGCATGTATTTGAAGATAAACCTTCTACATCGCTTTGATTTGCAGCTAAATCACTTGCTTCGCATGTATTTGAGGCTATCACGTTTGTTTCTCCCGCATTTGAATCTATATCACTTATATCGCAAGTATCTGAACCTAAATCATTTGTTTCGCATGGATGTGAAGCTAAGCCTGCTACTTCGCATTGATTTGAAGCTAAACCTTCTACATCGCATGGATTTGAAGCTAAACCATCTACATCGCATTGATTTGAAGCTGACTCGTTTGTTTCGTCCGCTTTTGAAGATATATCACTTCCATCCCAACTGTTTGAAGCTAAATCAGTTATTTTGCACCAATTGGAAGTTAAATCATGTGTTTCGCGTGGAGTTGAAGCTAACTCGTTTCTTTCGCCTGCATTTGAAGCTATATCACATATATCGCAAGTATCTGAAGCTAAATCATTTGTTCCCCATGGATTTATAGTTAAGCCTTTTACTTCGCATTGATTTGAAGCTAAATGATGTGCCTCGCATGGATTTGAAGCCCACTCGGTTGTTTCGGTTGCATTTGAGCTATATCAAATATATCGCAAGTATCTGATGCTAAATCATTTGTTTCGCATGTATTTGAAGCTAAGTCTTCAACTTCGCATTGAACTGAAGTTAGATCATGTGTTTCGCATGGATTTGAAGCTAACTCGTTTGTTCCTCGTGCATTTGAATCTATATCACTTATATCGCAAGTATCTGAATTTAAATCATTTGATTCGCGTGGATTTGAAGCTAAACCTTCTACATCGCATTGATCTTCAGCTAAATCATGTGTTTCGCATGGATTTGAAGCTAACTCGTTTGTTTCGACTGCATTTGAAGCTATATCACTCATATCGCAAGTATCTGATGCTAAATCATTGGTTTCGCATGGATTTCAAGCTAAACCTACTACATCGCATTGATTTGCTGCTAAATCATGTGTTTCGGATGGATTTGAAGCTAACTCGTTTGTATCGTCTGAATGTGAAGCTATATCAGTTATATCGCAAGTATCTGAAGCTAAATCATTTGTGTCGCGCGGATTTGAAGCTAACTCGTTCGTTTCGCCTGCATTTGATGCTATATCACTTATTTCGCAAGTATCTGAACCTAAATCATTTGTTTAGAATGGATTTGAAGCTAAGCCTTCTACTTCGTATGGATTTGCAGCTAAATCGTGTGATTCGCGTATATTTGAAGCTAACTCGTTCGTTTCGCCAGCATTTGCAGCTATATCATTTATATCGCAAGTATTTGATGTTAAATCATTTGTTTCGCATGGATGTCAAGTTGAACCTTCTACATCGCATCGATTTACAGCTAAATCATGTCTTTCGCATGGATACTTAGCTAACTCGTTCGTTTCGCCTGCATTTGATGCTATATCACTTATATCGCAAGTATCTGAAGCTAAATCATTTGTTTTGCATGTATTTGAAGTTAAACCTTCTACATCGCATTGATTTGAAGCTAACTCATGTGTTTCGCATGGATTTGAAGCTAACTCGTTTGTTTTGTCTGCAATTGAAGTTATATCTCTTATATCCCAAGTGTTTGAAGCTAAATCACTTGTTTCGCATGGACTTGAAGCTAATCCTTCTACTGCGTATCGGTTTGAAGCTAAATGATATGTATAGCATGGATTTTGATGCTAACTCGTTTGATTCGTCTGCATCTGAAGCTACATCAGTTATACCACAAGTGTTTGAAGCTAAATCATTTGTTTCGCATGGATTTGAAGCTAAACCATCTACATCGCAATGATTTAAAGCTAAATCATGTGTTTCGCTTGGATTTGAATCTAAACCTTCTACTTCGTATGGATTTGCACCTAAATCGTGTGATTCGCGTATATTTGAAGCTAACTCGTTCGTTTCGCCAGAATTTGCAGCTATATCATTTATATCGCAAGTATTTGATGCTAAATCATTTGTTTCGCATGGATGTCAAGCTGAACCTTCTACATCGCATCGATTTACAGCTAAATCATCTCTTTCGCATGGATATGAAGCTAAACCTTCTGCATCGCATTGATTTGAAGCTAAATCATGTGTTTTGCATGGATTTGATGCTTACTCGTTTGTTTCCCCTGCATTTGAAGCTGTATCACTTATATCGCAAGTATCTGAATCTAAATCATTTGTTTCGCATGTATTTGAAGCTAAACCATCTACATCGCATTGATTTGCATCTAAATCATATGTCTCGCATGGATTTGAAGCTAACTCGTTTGATTCGTTTGCATTTAAAGCTATATCACTTATAACCCAATTGTTCGAAGCTAAATCATTTGTTTCGCATGGATTACTAGCTAAGCCTTCTACTTCGTATCGTTTTTTGCTAAATGAAATATATTGCATGGATTTGAAGCTAAACATTCTACATCGCATTGATTTGAAGCTAAATCAGGTGTTTCGGTTGGATTTGAAGCTAAACCTTCTGCATCGCATTGATTTGACGCTAAATCATGTGTTTTGCATGGATTTGATGCTAAGCCTTCTACTTCGTATCGATTTCAAGCTAAATCATGTGTTTCGCACGGATTTGAAACTAAACCTCCTGCATCGCATTGATTTGAAGCTTAATCATGTGTCTTGCATGGATTTGATGCTAACTCGTTTGTTTCCCCTGCATTTGAAGCTATATCACTTATATTGCAAGTATCTGAATCGAAATCACTTGTTTCGCATGAATTTGAAGCTAAGCCTTCTACTTCGTATAGATTTGAAGTTAAATGACATGTATCACATGGATTTTGAAGCTAACTCGTTTGATTCGTCTGCATTTGAAGCTATATCACTTATATCCCAACTGTTTGAAGCTAAATCATTTGTTACGCATTGATTTGAAACTAAATCATGTGATTTGCTTGGATTTGAAGCTAACTCGTTTCTTTCGTCTGCATTTGAAGAAACACCACTTATATCTCAAGTGTTTGAAGCTAAACCATTTGTTTCGCATGGATTTGAAGCTAAGCCTTCTACTTTGTATCGATTTGAAGCTAAATGAAATGTGTCGCATGGATTTGAACTATCTCGTATGATTCGTCTGCATTTAAAGCTATATCACTTATATCCCAAGTGTTTGAAACTAAATCATGTGTTTCGCTTGGATTTGAAGCTAAACCTTCTACATCGCATTGATTTGAAGCTGACTCGTTTGTTTCGTCCGCTTTTGAAGATATATCACTTCCATCCCAACTGTTTGAAGCTAAATCAGTTATTTCGCACCAATTGGAAGTTAAATCATGTGTTTCGCGTGGAGTTGAAGCTAACTCGTTTCTTTCGCCTGCATTTGAAGCTATATCACATATATCGCAAGTATCTGAAGCTAAATCATTTGTTCCCCATGGATTTATAGTTAAGCCTTTTACTTCGCATTGATTTGAAGCTAAATGATGTGCCTCGCATGGATTTGAAGCCCACTCGGTTGTTTCGGTTGCATTTGAGCTATATCAAATATATCGCAAGTATCTGATGCTAAATCATTTGTTTCGCATGTATTTGAAGCTAAGTCTTCAACTTCGCATTGAACTGAAGTTAAATCATGTGTTTCGCATGGATTTGAAGCTAACTCGTTTGTTCCTCGTGCATTTGAATCTATATCACTTATATCGCAAGTATCTGAATTTAAATCATTTGATTCGCGTGGATTTGAAGCTAAACCTTCTACATCGCATTGATCTTCAGCTAAATCATGTGTTTCGCATGGATTTGAAGCTAACTCGTTTGTTTCGACTGCATTTGAAGCTATATCACTCATATCGCAAGTATCTGATGCTAAATCATTGGTTTCGCATGGATTTCAAGCTAAACCTACTACATCGCATTGATTTGCTGCTAAATCATGTGTTTCGGATGGATTTGAAGCTAACTCGTTTGTATCGTCTGAATGTGAAGCTATATCAGTTATATCGCAAGTATCTGAAGCTAAATCATTTGTGTCGCGCGGATTTGAAGCTAACTCGTTCGTTTCGCCTGCATTTGATGCTATATCACTTATTTCGCAAGTATCTGAACCTAAATCATTTGTTTAGAATGGATTTGAAGCTAAGCCTTCTACTTCATATGGATTTGCAGCTAAATCGTGTGATTCGCGTATATTTGAAGCTAACTCGTTCGTTTCGCCAGCATTTGCAGCTATATCATTTATATCGCAAGTATTTGATGTTAAATCATTTGTTTCGCATGGATGTCAAGTTGAACCTTCTACATCGCATCGATTTACAGCTAAATCATGTCTTTCGCATGGATACTTAGCTAACTCGTTCGTTTCGCCTGCATTTGATGCTATATCACTTATATCGCAAGTATCTGAAGCTAAATCATTTGTTTTGCATGTATTTGAAGTTAAACCTTCTACATCGCATTGATTTGAAGCTAACTCATGTGTTTCGCATGGATTTGAAGCTAACTCGTTTGTTTTGTCTGCAATTGAAGTTATATCTCTTATATCCCAAGTGTTTGAAGCTAAATCACTTGTTTCGCATGGACTTGAAGCTAATCCTTCTACTGCGTATCGGTTTGAAGCTAAATGATATGTATAGCATGGATTTTGATGCTAACTCGTTTGATTCGTCTGCATCTGAAGCTACATCAGTTATACCACAAGTGTTTGAAGCTAAATCATTTGTTTCGCATGGATTTGAAGCTAAACCATCTACATCGCAATGATTTAAAGCTAAATCATGTGTTTCGCTTGGATTTGAATCTAAACCTTCTACTTCGTATGGATTTGCACCTAAATCGTGTGATTCGCGTATATTTGAAGCTAACTCGTTCGTTTCGCCAGAATTTGCAGCTATATCATTTATATCGCAAGTATTTGATGCTAAATCATTTGTTTCGCATGGATGTCAAGCTGAACCTTCTACATCGCATCGATTTACAGCTAAATCATCTCTTTCGCATGGATATGAAGCTAAACCTTCTGCATCGCATTGATTTGAAGCTAAATCATGTGTTTTGCATGGATTTGATGCTTACTCGTTTGTTTCCCCTGCATTTGAAGCTATATCACTTATATTGCAAGTATCTGAATCGAAATCACTTGTTTCGCATGAATTTGAAGCTAAGCCTTCTACTTCGTATAGATTTGAAGTTAAATGACATGTATCACATGGATTTTGAAGCTAACTCGTTTGATTCGTCTGCATTTGAAGCTATATCACTTATATCCCAACTGTTTGAAGCTAAATCATTTGTTACGCATTGATTTGAAACTAAATCATGTGATTTGCTTGGATTTGAAGCTAACTCGTTTCTTTCGTCTGCATTTGAAGAAATACCACTTATATCTCAAGTGTTTGAAGCTAAACCATTTGTTTCGCATGGATTTGAAGCTAAGCCTTCTACTTTGTATCGATTTGAAGCTAAATGAAATGTGTCGCATGGATTTGAACTATCTCGTATGATTCGTCTGCATTTAAAGCTATATCACTTATATCCCAAGTGTTTGAAACTAAATCATGTGTTTCGCTTGGATTTGAAGCTAAACCTTCTGCATCGCATTGATTTGACGCTAAATCATGTGTTTTGCGTGGTTTTTATGCTAACTCGCCTGTTTCCTCTGCATTTGAAGCTATATCAGTTATATCGCAAGTATCTGATGCTAAATCATTTATTTCGCACGGATTTGAATATAAATCATCTACATCGCATGGATTTGCAGCTAACTCATGTGTTTCGCATGGATTTGAAGCTAACTCGTTAGTTTCGCCTGCATTTGAAGCTATATAAATTATATCTCAAGTATCTGAATCCAAATCATTTGTTTCGCATGGATTTGAAGCTAAGCCTTCTACTTCTTATCGATTTCAAGCTAAATCATGTGTTTCGCTTGGATTTGAAGCTAAACCTTCTGCATCGCATTGATTTGAAGCTAAATCATGTGTTTTGCATGGATTTGATGCTAACTCGTTTGTTTCCCCTGCATTTGAAGCTATATCACTTATATCGCAAGTATCTGAATCTAAATCATTTGTTTCGCATGAATTTGAAGCTAAGCCTTCTACTTCGTATAGATTTGAAGTTACATCATGTGTTTCGCTTGGATTTGAAGCTAACTCGTTTGATTCGTCAGCATTTGAAGCTATATCACTTATATCGCAAGTATCTGAATCTAAATCATTTGTTTCGCATGGATTTGAAGCTAAACCATCTACATGGCACTGATTTGCAGCTAAATCATGTGTCTCGCATGGATTTGAAGCTAACTCGTTTGATTCGTTTGCATTTAAAGCTATATCACTTATATCCGAAGTGTGTGAAGCTCAATCATTTATTTCGCATGGATTTGAAGCTAAACCTTCTACATCGCAATGATTTGAAGCTAAATCATTTGTTTCGCATGGATTTGAAGCTAAATCATCTACATCGCATTGATTTGCAGCTAAATCATGTGTCTCGCATGGATTTGAAGCTAACTCGTTTGATTCGTCTGCATTTAAAGATATATCATTTATGTCCCAATTGTATGAAGCTAAATCATTTGTTTCGCATGGATTTGTAGCTAAGCCTTCTACATCGCATTGATTTGCTGCTAAATCATGTGTTTCGCATGGATTTGATGCTAAAGCTTCTACATCGCATGGATTTGAATCTGAACCTTCTACATCGCACTGATTTGATGCTAAATCACGTGTTTCGCTTGGATACGAAGCTAACCCGTTTGTTTCTCCTGCATTTGAAGCTATATCACTTATATCGCATGTATATGATGCTAAATCATTTATGTCGCATTGCTTTGAAGGTAAGCCTTCTACTTCGCATTGATTTGAAGCTAAATTATGTGTTTCGGTTGAATTTGAACCTAATTCGTTTGTTTCGCATGCAGTTGAAGCTAAATCATGTATAAAACAAGTATTTGATTCCATACTATACGTTTCGCATGGATTTGAAACCTAGCCTTCTACTTCGCATTGATTTGAAGATAAATCATGTGTTTCGAATGGATTTGATGCTAATCCTTCTACTTCGTATTGAGTTGAAGCTAAACCATTTGTTTCGCATTGATCCTAAAATCAGGTTTCTACTTCGCATTGATTAGAAGCAAAATCAAGAGTTTCGAATGGATTTGAAGCTAACTCGTTTGTTTAGAATGCAGTTGAAGCTAAATCATGTATATCACATGTATTTGAAGCAAAACCATTTGAATCGCATGGATTTGAAGCTGAACCTTCTACTTCGCATTGATTTGAAGCTGAATAATTTGTTTCGCATGGATTTGGAGCTAAGCCTTCTACTTCGCATTGTTTGAAGCTAGATCATGTGTTTCACTTGGATATGAAGCTAACTCGTTTGTTTCGTCTGCATTTGAAGCTACATCACTTATATCGCAAGTATCTGAATCTAAATCATTTGTTTCGCATGGATTTGAAGCTAAACCATCTACATGGCACTGATTTGCAGCTAAATCATGTGTCTCGCATGGATTTGAAGCTAACTCGTTTGATTCGTTTGCATTTAAAGCTATATCACTTATATCCGAAGTGTGTGAAGCTCAATCATTTATTTCGCATGGATTTGAAGCTAAACCTTCTACATCGCAATGATTTGAAGCTAAATCATTTGTTTCGCATGGATTTGAAGCTAAATCATCTACATCGCATTGATTTGCAGCTAAATCATGTGTCTCGCATGGATTTGAAGCTAACTCGTTTGATTCGTCTGCATTTAAAGATATATCATTTATGTCCCAATTGTATGAAGCTAAATCATTTGTTTCGCATGGATTTGTAGCTAAGCCTTCTACATCGCATTGATTTGCTGCTAAATCATGTGTTTCGCATGGATTTGATGCTAAAGCTTCTACATCGCATGGATTTGAATCTGAACCTTCTACATCGCACTGATTTGATGCTAAATCACGTGTTTCGCTTGGATACGAAGCTAACCCGTTTGTTTCTCCTGCATTTGAAGCTATATCACTTATATCGCATGTATATGATGCTAAATCATTTATGTCGCATTGCTTTGAAGGTAAGCCTTCTACTTCGCATTGATTTGAAGCTAAATTATGTGTTTCGGTTGAATTTGAACCTAATTCGTTTGTTTCGCATGCAGTTGAAGCTAAATCATGTATAAAACAAGTATTTGATTCCATACTATACGTTTCGCATGGATTTGAAACCTAGCCTTCTACTTCGCATTGATTTGAAGATAAATCATGTGTTTCGAATGGATTTGATGCTAATCCTTCTACTTCGTATTGAGTTGAAGCTAAACCATTTGTTTCGCATTGATCCTAAAATCAGGTTTCTACTTCGCATTGATTAGAAGCAAAATCAAGAGTTTCGAATGGATTTGAAGCTAACTCGTTTGTTTAGAATGCAGTTGAAGCTAAATCATGTATATCACATGTATTTGAAGCAAAACCATTTGAATCGCATGGATTTGAAGCTGAACCTTCTACTTCGCATTGATTTGAAGCTGAATAATTTGTTTCGCATGGATTTGGAGCTAAGCCTTCTACTTCGCATTGTTTGAAGCTAGATCATGTGTTTCACTTGGATATGAAGCTAACTCGTTTGTTTCGTCTGCATTTGAAGCTACATCACTTATATCGCAAGTATCCGAACCTAAGTCATTTGGTTCGCATGGATTTAAAGCTAAGACTTCTACTTCGTATCGGTTTGAAGCTAAATGATATGCATCGCATTGATTTTGAAGCTCACTTGTTTGATTCGTCTGTATTTGAAGCTATATCACTAATATCCCAAGTGTTTGAAGCTAAATCATTTGTTTCGCATGGATTTGAAGCTAAATCGTTTGATTCGTCTGCATTTGAAGCTATATCACTTATATGCCAAGTGTTTGAAGCTAAATCATTTGTTTCGCATGGATTTGAAGCTAAACCTTCTGCATCGCATTGCTTTGAAGCTAAGCCTTCTACTTCGCATCGATTTGAAGTTAAATGATATGTATCGAATGGATTTGTAGCTAACTCGTTTGATTCGTCTGCATTTGAAGCTTTATCACTTATATCCCAAGTGTTTGAAGCTAAATCATTTGTTTCGCGTGGATTTGAAGATAAAACTTCTACATCGCGTTGATTTGAATCTAAATCATGTGTCTCGCTTGGATTTGAAGCTAACTCGTTTGATTCGTCTGCATTTGAAGCTATATAACTCATATCCCAAGTGATTGAAAATAAAACATTGGTTTAGCATGGATTTGAAGCTAAACCTTCTGCACATGCATTGATTTGCAGCTAAATCATGTGTTTTGCATGGATTTGATGCTAACTCGTTAGTTTCGACGGCATTTGAAGCTATATCACTTATATCGCAAATATCTGAATCTAAATTATTTTTTTCGCATGGATTTGAAGCTAAGCCTTCTACTTCGTATCGATTTGAAGTTAAATGTTATGTATCGCATGGATTTTGAAGCTAACTCGTTTGATTCGTCTGCATTTAAAGCTATATCACTTATATCCCAAGTGTTTGAAATTAAATCATTTGTTTCGCATGGATTTGAAGCTAAATCTTCTACATCGCATTGATTTGAAGCTAAATCATGTGTTTCGCTTGGATTTGAAGCTAAACCTTCTGCATCGCATTGATTTGACGCTAAATCATGTGTTTTGCGTGGTTTTTATGCTAACTCGCCTGTTTCCTCTGCATTTGAAGCTATATCAGTTATATCGCAAGTATCTGATGCTAAATCATTTATTTCGCACGGATTTGAATATAAATCATCTACATCGCATGGATTTGCAGCTAACTCATGTGTTTCGCATGGATTTGAAGCTAACTCGTTAGTTTCGCCTGCATTTGAAGCTATATAAATTATATCTCAAGTATCTGAATCCAAATCATTTGTTTCGCATGGATTTGAAGCTAAGCCTTCTACTTCTTATCGATTTCAAGCTAAATCATGTGTTTCGCTTGGATTTGAAGCTAAACCTTCTGCATCGCATTGATTTGAAGCTAAATCATGTGTTTTGCATGGATTTGATGCTAACTCGTTTGTTTCCCCTGCATTTGAAGCTATATCACTTATATCGCAAGTATCTGAATCTAAATCATTTGTTTCGCATGAATTTGAAGCTAAGCCTTCTACTTCGTATAGATTTGAAGTTACATCATGTGTTTCGCTTGGATTTGAAGCTAACTCGTTTGATTCGTCAGCATTTGAAGCTATATCACTTATATCGCAAGTATCTGAATCTAAATCATTTGTTTCGCATGAATTTGAAGCTAAACCTTCTACAACGCATTGATTTCAAGCTAAATCATGTGATTTGCTTGGATTTGAAGCTAACGCGTTTGTGTCGTCTGCATTTCGAGAAATATCACTTATATCTCAAGTGTTTGAAGCTAAATCATTTGTTTCGCATGGATTTGAAGCTAAGCCTTATACTTCGTATCGATTTGAAGCTAAATGAAATGTATCGCATGGATTTGAAGCTAACTCGTTTGATTCGTCTGCATTTGAAGCTATATAACTCATATCCCAAGTGATTGAAAATAAATCATTGGTTTAGCATGGATTTGAAGCTAAACCATCTACATGGCACTGATTTGCAGCTAAATCATGTGTCTCGCATGGATTTGAAGCTAACTCGTTTGATTCGTTTGCATTTAAAGCTATATCACTTATATCCGAAGTGTGTGAAGCTCAATCATTTATTTCGCATGGATTTGAAGCTAAACCTTCTACATCGCAATGATTTGAAGCTAAATCATTTGTTTCGCATGGATTTGAAGCTAAATCATCTACATCGCATTGATTTGCAGCTAAATCATGTGTCTCGCATGGATTTGAAGCTAACTCGTTTGATTCGTCTGCATTTAAAGATATATCATTTATGTCCCAATTGTATGAAGCTAAATCATTTGTTTCGCATGGATTTGTAGCTAAGCCTTCTACATCGCATTGATTTGCTGCTAAATCATGTGTTTCGCATGGATTTGATGCTAAAGCTTCTACATCGCATGGATTTGAATCTGAACCTTCTACATCGCACTGATTTGATGCTAAATCACGTGTTTCGCTTGGATACGAAGCTAACCCGTTTGTTTCTCCTGCATTTGAAGCTATATCACTTATATCGCATGTATATGATGCTAAATCATTTATGTCGCATTGCTTTGAAGGTAAGCCTTCTACTTCGCATTGATTTGAAGCTAAATTATGTGTTTCGGTTGAATTTGAACCTAATTCGTTTGTTTCGTCTGCATTTGAAGCTATATCACTTATATCGCAAGTATCTGAACCTAAGTCATTTGGTTCGCATGGATTTAAAGCTAAGACTTCTACTTCGTATCGGTTTGAAGCTAAATGATATGCATCGCATTGATTTTGAAGCTCACTTGTTTGATTCGTCTGTATTTGAAGCTATATCACAAATATCCCAAGTGTTTGAAGCTAAATCATTTGTTTCGCATGGATTTGAAGCTAAATCGTTTGATTCGTCTGCATTTGAAGCTATATCACTTATATGCCAAGTGTTTGAAGCTAAATCATTTGTTTCGCATGGATTTGAAGCTAAATCTTCTACATCGCATTGATTTGAAGCTAAATCATGTGTTTTGCATGGATTTGATGCTAACTCGTTAGTTTCGACGGCATTTGAAGCTATATCACTTATATCGCAAATATCTGAATCTAAATTATTTTTTTTCGCATGGATTTGAAGCTAAGCCTTCTACTTCGTATCGATTTGAAGTTAAATGATATGTATCGCATGGATTTTGAAGCTAACTCGTTTGATTCGTCTGCATTTGAAGAAATACCACTTATATCTCAAGTGTTTGAAGCTAAACCATTTGTTTCGCATGGATTTGAAGCTAAGCCTTCTACTTTGTATCGATTTGAAGCTAAATGAAATGTGTCGCATGGATTTGAACTATCTCGTATGATTCGTCTGCATTTAAAGCTATATCACTTATATCCCAAGTGTTTGAAACTAAATCATTTGTTTCGCATGGATTTGAAGCTAAATCTTCTACATCGCATTGATTTGAAGCTAAATCATGTGTTTCGCTTGGATTTGAAGCTAAACCTTCTGCATCGCATTGATTTGACGCTAAATCATGTGTTTTGCGTGGTTTTTATGCTAACTCGCCTGTTTCCTCTGCATTTGAAGCTATATCAGTTATATCGCAAGTATCTGATGCTAAATCATTTATTTCGCACGGATTTGAATATAAATCATCTACATCGCATGGATTTGCAGCTAACTCATGTGTTTCGCATGGATTTGAAGCTAACTCGTTAGTTTCGCCTGCATTTGAAGCTATATAAATTATATCTCAAGTATCTGAATCTAAATCATTTGTTTCGCATGGATTTGAAGCTAAGCCTTCTACTTCTTATCGATTTCAAGCTAAATCATATGTTTCGCTTGGATTTGAAGCTAAACCTTCTGCATCGCATTGATTTGAAGCTAAATCATGTGTTTTGCATGGATTTGATGCTAACTCGTTTGTTTCCCCTGCATTTGAAGCTATATCACTTATATCGCAAGTATCTGAATCTAAATCATTTGTTTCGCATGAATTTGAAGCTAAGCCTTCTACTTCGTATAGATTTGAAGTTACATCATGTGTTTCGCTTGGATTTGAAGCTAACTCGTTTGATTCGTCAGCATTTGAAGCTATATCACTTATATCGCAAGTATCTGAATCTAAATCATTTGTTTCGCATGAATTTGAAGCTAAGCCTTCTACTTCGTATCGATTTGAAGCTAAATCATGTGTTTTGCATGGATTTGATGCTAACTCGTTTGATTCGTCTGCATTTGAAGCTATATCACTTATATCGCAAGTATCTGAATCTAAATCATTTGTTTCGCATGAATTTGAAGCTAAACCTTCTACAACGCATTGATTTCAAGCTAAATCATGTGATTTGCTTGGATTTGAAGCTAACGCGTTTGTGTCGTCTGCATTTGGAGAAATATCACTTATATCTCAAGTGTTTGAAACTAAATCATTTGTTTCGCATGGATTTGAAGTTAAATCTTCTACATCGCATTGATTTGAAGCTAAATTATGTGTTTCGCTTGGATTTGAAGCTAAACCTTCTGCATCGCATTGATTTGACGCTAAATCATGTGTTTTGCGTGGTTTTTATGCTAACTCGCCTGTTTCCTCTGCATTTGAAGCTATATCAGTTATATCGCAAGTATCTGATGCTAAATCATTTATTTCGCACGGATTTGAATATAAATCATCTACATCGCATGGATTTGCAGCTAACTCATGTGTTTCGCATGGATTTGAAGCTAACTCGTTAGTTTCGCCTGCATTTGAAGCTATATAAATTATATTTCAAGTATCTGAATCTAAATCATTTGTTTCGCATGGATTTGAAGCTAAGCCTTCTGCATCGCATTGCTTTGAAGCTAAGCCTTCTACTTCGCATCGATTTGAAGTTAAATGATATGTATCGAATGGATTTGTAGCTAACTCGTTTGATTCGTCTGCATTTGAAGCTATATCACTTATATCCCAAGTGTTTGAAGCTAAATCATTTGTTTCGCGTGGATTTGAAGATAAAACTTCTACATCGCGTTGATTTGAATCTAAATCATGTGTCTCGCTTGGATTTGAAGCTAACTCGTTAGTTTCGCCTGCATTTGAAGCTATATAAATTATATCTCAAGTATCTGAATCTAAATCATTTGTTTCGCATGGATTTGAAGCTAAGCCTTCTACTTCTTATCGATTTCAAGCTAAATCATGTGTTTCGCTTGGATTTGAAGCTAAACCTTCTGCATCGCATTGATTTGAAGCTAAATCATGTGTTTTGCATGGATTTGAAGCTAACTCGTTTGTTTCGTCTGCATTTGAAGAAATACCACTTATATCTCAAGTGTTTGAAGCTAAACCATTTGTTTCGCATGGATTTGAAGCTAAGCCTTCTACTTTGTATCGATTTGAAGCTAAATGAAATGTGTCGCATGGATTTGAACTATCTCGTATGATTCGTCTGCATTTAAAGCTATATCACTTATATCCCAAGTGTTTGAAACTAAATCATTTGTTTCGCATGGATTTGAAGCTAAATCTTCTACATCGCATTGATTTGAAGCTAAATCATGTGTTTCGCTTGGATTTGAAGCTAAACCTTCTGCATCGCATTGATTTGACGCTAAATCATGTGTTTTGCGTGGTTTTTATGCTAACTCGCCTGTTTCCTCTGCATTTGAAGCTATATCAGTTATATCGCAAGTATCTGATGCTAAATCATTTATTTCGCACGGATTTGAATATAAATCATCTACATCGCATGGATTTGCAGCTAACTCATGTGTTTCGCATGGATTTGAAGCTAACTCGTTAGTTTCGCCTGCATTTGAAGCTATATAAATTATATCTCAAGTATCTGAATCAAAATCATTTGTTTCGCATGGATTTGAAGCTAAGCCTTCTACTTCTTATCGATTTCAAGCTAAATCATGTGTTTCGCTTGGATTTGAAGCTAAACCTTCTGCATCGCATTGATTTGAAGCTAAATCATGTGTTTTGCATGGATTTGATGCTAACTCGTTTGTTTCCCCTGCATTTGAAGCTATATCACTTATATCGCAAGTATCTGAATCTAAATCATTTGTTTCGCATGAATTTGAAGCTAAGCCTTCTACTTCGTATAGATTTGAAGTTACATCATGTGTTTCGCTTGGATTTGAAGCTAACTCGTTTGATTCGTCAGCATTTGAAGCTATATCACTTATATCGCAAGTATCTGAATCTAAATCATTTGTTTCGCATGAATTTGAAGCTAAGCCTTCTACTTCGTATCGATTTGAAGCTAAATCATGTTTTTTGCATGGATTTGATGCTAACTCGTTTGATTCCCCTGCATTTGAAGCTATATCACTTATATCGCAAGTATCTGAATCTAAATCATTTGTTTCGCATGAATTTGAAGTTAAATCTTCTACATCGCATTGATTTGAAGCTAAATCATGTGTTTTGCATGGATTTGATGCTAACTCGTTTGTTTCCCCTGCATTTGAAGCTATATCACTTATATCGCAAGTATCTGAATCTAAATCATTTGTTTCGCATGAATTTGAAGCTAAGCCTTCTACTTCGTATAGATTTGAAGTTACATCATGTGTTTCGCTTGGATTTGAAGCTAACTCGTTTGATTCGTCAGCATTTGAAGCTATATCACTTATATCGCAAGTATCTGAATCTAAATCATTTGTTTCGCATGAATTTGAAGCTAAACCTTCTACAACGCATTGATTTCAAGCTAAATCATGTGATTTGCTTGGATTTGAAGCTAACGCGTTTGTGTCGTCTGCATTTCGAGAAATATCACTTATATCTCAAGTGTTTGAAGCTAAATCATTTGTTTCGCATGGATTTGAAGCTAAGCCTTATACTTCGTATCGATTTGAAGCTAAATGAAATGTATCGCATGGATTTGAAGCTAACTCGTTTGATTCGTCTGCATTTGAAGCTATATAACTCATATCCCAAGTGATTGAAAATAAATCATTGGTTTAGCATGGATTTGAAGCTAAACCATCTACATGGCACTGATTTGCAGCTAAATCATGTGTCTCGCATGGATTTGAAGCTAACTCGTTTGATTCGTTTGCATTTAAAGCTATATCACTTATATCCGAAGTGTGTGAAGCTCAATCATTTATTTCGCATGGATTTGAAGCTAAACCTTCTACATCGCAATGATTTGAAGCTAAATCATTTGTTTCGCATGGATTTGAAGCTAAATCATCTACATCGCATTGATTTGCAGCTAAATCATGTGTCTCGCATGGATTTGAAGCTAACTCGTTTGATTCGTCTGCATTTAAAGATATATCATTTATGTCCCAATTGTATGAAGCTAAATCATTTGTTTCGCATGGATTTGTAGCTAAGCCTTCTACATCGCATTGATTTGCTGCTAAATCATGTGTTTCGCATGGATTTGATGCTAAAGCTTCTACATCGCATGGATTTGAATCTGAACCTTCTACATCGCACTGATTTGATGCTAAATCACGTGTTTCGCTTGGATACGAAGCTAACCCGTTTGTTTCTCCTGCATTTGAAGCTATATCACTTATATCGCATGTATATGATGCTAAATCATTTATGTCGCATTGCTTTGAAGGTAAGCCTTCTACTTCGCATTGATTTGAAGCTAAATTATGTGTTTCGGTTGAATTTGAACCTAATTCGTTTGTTTCGCATGCAGTTGAAGCTAAATCATGTATAAAACAAGTATTTGATTCCATACTATACGTTTCGCATGGATTTGAAACCTAGCCTTCTACTTCGCATTGATTTGAAGATAAATCATGTGTTTCGAATGGATTTGATGCTAATCCTTCTACTTCGTATTGAGTTGAAGCTAAACCATTTGTTTCGCATTGATCCTAAAATCAGGTTTCTACTTCGCATTGATTAGAAGCAAAATCAAGAGTTTCGAATGGATTTGAAGCTAACTCGTTTGTTTAGAATGCAGTTGAAGCTAAATCATGTATATCACATGTATTTGAAGCAAAACCATTTGAATCGCATGGATTTGAAGCTGAACCTTCTACTTCGCATTGATTTGAAGCTGAATCATTTGTTTCGCATGGATTTGGAGCTAAGCCTTCTACTTCGCATTGTTTGAAGCTAGATCATGTGTTTCACTTGGATATGAAGCTAACTCGTTTGTTTCGTCTGCATTTGAAGCTATATCACTTATATCGCAAGTATCTGAACCTAAGTCATTTGGTTCGCATGGATTTAAAGCTAAGACTTCTACTTCGTATCGGTTTGAAGCTAAATGATATGCATCGCATTGATTTTGAAGCTCACTTGTTTGATTCGTCTGTATTTGAAGCTATATCACTAATATCCCAAGTGTTTGAAGCTAAATCATTTGTTTCGCATGGATTTGAAGCTAAATCGTTTGATTCGTCTGCATTTGAAGCTATATCACTTATATGCCAAGTGTTTGAAGCTAAATCATTTGTTTCGCATGGATTTGAAGCTAAACCTTCTGCATCGCATTGCTTTGAAGCTAAGCCTTCTACTTCGCATCGATTTGAAGTTAAATGATATGTATCGAATGGATTTGTAGCTAACTCGTTTGATTCGTCTGCATTTGAAGCTATATCACTTATATCCCAAGTGTTTGAAGCTAAATCATTTGTTTCGCGTGGATTTGAAGATAAAACTTCTACATCGCGTTGATTTGAATCTAAATCATGTGTCTCGCTTGGATTTGAAGCTAACTCGTTTGATTCGTCTGCATTTGAAGCTATATAACTCATATCCCAAGTGATTGAAAATAAAACATTGGTTTAGCATGGATTTGAAGCTAAACCTTCTGCACAGGCATTGATTTGCAGCTAAATCATGTGTTTTGCATGGATTTGATGCTAACTCGTTAGTTTCGACGGCATTTGAAGCTATATCACTTATATCGCAAATATCTGAATCTAAATTATTTTTTTTCGCATGGATTTGAAGCTAAGCCTTCTACTTCGTATCGATTTGAAGTTAAATGATATGTATCGCATGGATTTTGAAGCTAACTCGTTTGATTCGTCTGCATTTGAAGCTATATCACTTATATCCCAACTGTTTGAAGCTAAATCATTTGTTACGCATTGATTTGAAACTAAATCATGTGATTTGCTTGGATTTGAAGCTAACTCGTTTGTTTCGTCTGCATTTGAAGAAATACCACTTATATCTCAAGTGTTTGAAGCTAAACCATTTGTTTCGCATGGATTTGAAGCTAAGCCTTCTACTTTGTATCGATTTGAAGCTAAATGAAATGTGTCGCATGGATTTGAACTATCTCGTATGATTCGTCTGCATTTAAAGCTATATCACTTATATCCCAAGTGTTTGAAACTAAATCATTTGTTTCGCATGGATTTGAAGCTAAATCTTCTACATCGCATTGATTTGAAGCTAAATCATGTGTTTCGCTTGGATTTGAAGCTAAACCTTCTGCATCGCATTGATTTGACGCTAAATCATGTGTTTTGCGTGGTTTTTATGCTAACTCGCCTGTTTCCTCTGCATTTGAAGCTATATCAGTTATATCGCAAGTATCTGATGCTAAATCATTTATTTCGCACGGATTTGAATATAAATCATCTACATCGCATGGATTTGCAGCTAACTCATGTGTTTCGCATGGATTTGAAGCTAACTCGTTAGTTTCGCCTGCATTTGAAGCTATATAAATTATATCTCAAGTATCTGAATCTAAATCATTTGTTTCGCATGGATTTGAAGCTAAGCCTTCTACTTCTTATCGATTTCAAGCTAAATCATATGTTTCGCTTGGATTTGAAGCTAAACCTTCTGCATCGCATTGATTTGAAGCTAAATCATGTGTTTTGCATGGATTTGATGCTAACTCGTTTGTTTCCCCTGCATTTGAAGCTATATCACTTATATCGCAAGTATCTGAATCTAAATCATTTGTTTCGCATGAATTTGAAGCTAAGCCTTCTACTTCGTATAGATTTGAAGTTACATCATGTGTTTCGCTTGGATTTGAAGCTAACTCGTTTGATTCGTCAGCATTTGAAGCTATATCACTTATATCGCAAGTATCTGAATCTAAATCATTTGTTTCGCATGAATTTGAAGCTAAGCCTTCTACTTCGTGTCGATTTGAAGCTAAATCATGTGTTTTGCATGGATTTGATGCTAACTCGTTTGATTCGTCTGCATTTGAAGCTATATCACTTATATCGCAAGTATCTGAATCTAAATCATTTGTTTCGCATGAATTTGAAGCTAAACCTTCTACAACGCATTGATTTCAAGCTAAATCATGTGATTTGCTTGGATTTGAAGCTAACGCGTTTGTGTCGTCTGCATTTGGAGAAATATCACTTATATCTCAAGTGTTTGAAACTAAATCATTTGTTTCGCATGGATTTGAAGTTAAATCTTCTACATCGCATTGATTTGAAGCTAAATCATGTGTTTCGCTTGGATTTGAAGCTAAACCTTCTGCATCGCATTGATTTGACGCTAAATCATGTGTTTTGCGTGGTTTTTATGCTAACTCGCCTGTTTCCTCTGCATTTGAAGCTATATCAGTTATATCGCAAGTATCTGATGCTAAATCATTTATTTCGCACGGATTTGAATATAAATCATCTACATCGCATGGATTTGCAGCTAACTCATGTGTTTCGCATGGATTTGAAGCTAACTCGTTAGTTTCGCCTGCATTTGAAGCTATATAAATTATATTTCAAGTATCTGAATCTAAATCATTTGTTTCGCATGGATTTGAAGCTAAGCCTTCTGCATCGCATTGCTTTGAAGCTAAGCCTTCTACTTCGCATCGATTTGAAGTTAAATGATATGTATCGAATGGATTTGTAGCTAACTCGTTTGATTCGTCTGCATTTGAAGCTATATCACTTATATCCCAAGTGTTTGAAGCTAAATCATTTGTTTCGCGTGGATTTGAAGATAAAACTTCTACATCGCGTTGATTTGAATCTAAATCATGTGTCTCGCTTGGATTTGAAGCTAACTCGTTAGTTTCGCCTGCATTTGAAGCTATATAAATTATATCTCAAGTATCTGAATCTAAATCATTTGTTTCGCATGGATTTGAAGCTAAGCCTTCTACTTCTTATCGATTTCAAGCTAAATCATGTGTTTCGCTTGGATTTGAAGCTAAACCTTCTGCATCGCATTGATTTGAAGCTAAATCATGTGTTTTGCATGGATTTGAAGCTAACTCGTTTGTTTCGTCTGCATTTGAAGAAATACCACTTATATCTCAAGTGTTTGAAGCTAAACCATTTGTTTCGCATGGATTTGAAGCTAAGCCTTCTACTTTGTATCGATTTGAAGCTAAATGAAATGTGTCGCATGGATTTGAACTATCTCGTATGATTCGTCTGCATTTAAAGCTATATCACTTATATCCCAAGTGTTTGAAACTAAATCATTTGTTTCGCATGGATTTGAAGCTAAATCTTCTACATCGCATTGATTTGAAGCTAAATCATGTGTTTCGCTTGGATTTGAAGCTAAACCTTCTGCATCGCATTGATTTGACGCTAAATCATGTGTTTTGCGTGGTTTTTATGCTAACTCGCCTGTTTCCTCTGCATTTGAAGCTATATCAGTTATATCGCAAGTATCTGATGCTAAATCATTTATTTCGCACGGATTTGAATATAAATCATCTACATCGCATGGATTTGCAGCTAACTCATGTGTTTCGCATGGATTTGAAGCTAACTCGTTAGTTTCGCCTGCATTTGAAGCTATATAAATTATATCTCAAGTATCTGAATCAAAATCATTTGTTTCGCATGGATTTGAAGCTAAGCCTTCTACTTCTTATCGATTTCAAGCTAAATCATGTGTTTCGCTTGGATTTGAAGCTAAACCTTCTGCATCGCATTGATTTGAAGCTAAATCATGTGTTTTGCATGGATTTGATGCTAACTCGTTTGTTTCCCCTGCATTTGAAGCTATATCACTTATATCGCAAGTATCTGAATCTAAATCATTTGTTTCGCATGAATTTGAAGCTAAGCCTTCTACTTCGTATAGATTTGAAGTTACATCATGTGTTTCGCTTGGATTTGAAGCTAACTCGTTTGATTCGTCAGCATTTGAAGCTATATCACTTATATCGCAAGTATCTGAATCTAAATCATTTGTTTCGCATGAATTTGAAGCTAAGCCTTCTACTTCGTATCGATTTGAAGCTAAATCATGTTTTTTGCATGGATTTGATGCTAACTCGTTTGATTCCCCTGCATTTGAAGCTATATCACTTATATCGCAAGTATCTGAATCTAAATCATTTGTTTCGCATGAATTTGAAGCTAAACCTTCTACAACGCATTGATTTCAAGCTAAATCATGTGATTTGCTTGGATTTGAAGCTAACGCGTTTGTGTCGTCTGCCTTTGGAGAAATATCACTTATATCTCAAGTGTTTGAAACTAAATCATTTGTTTCGCATGGATTTGAAGTTAAATCTTCTACATCGCATTGATTTGAAGCTAAATCATGTGTTTCGCTTGGATTTGAAGCTAAACCTTCTGCATCGCATTGATTTGACGCTAAATCATGTGTTTTGCGTGGTTTTTATGCTAACTCGCCTGTTTCCTCTGCATTTGAAGCTATATCAGTTATATCGCAAGTATCTGATGCTAAATCATTTATTTCGCACGGATTTGAATATAAATCATCTACATCGCATGGATTTGCAGCTAACTCATGTGTTTCGCATGGATTTGAAGCTAACTCGTTAGTTTCGCCTGCATTTGAAGCTATATAAATTATATCTCAAGTATCTGAATCTAAATCATTTGTTTCGCATGGATTTGAAGCTAAGCCTTCTGCATCGCATTGCTTTGAAGCTAAGCCTTCTACTTCGCATCGATTTGAAGTTAAATGATATGTATCGAATGGATTTGTAGCTAACTCGTTTGATTCGTCTGCATTTGAAGCTATATCACTTATATCCCAAGTGTTTGAAGCTAAATCATTTGTTTCGCGTGGATTTGAAGATAAAACTTCTACATCGCGTTGATTTGAATCTAAATCATGTGTCTCGCTTGGATTTGAAGCTAACTCGTTAGTTTCGCCTGCATTTGAAGCTATATAAATTATATCTCAAGTATCTGAATCTAAATCATTTGTTTCGCATGGATTTGAAGCTAAGCCTTCTACTTCTTATCGATTTCAAGCTAAATCATGTGTTTCGCTTGGATTTGAAGCTAAACCTTCTGCATCGCATTGATTTGAAGCTAAATCATGTGTTTTGCATGGATTTGAAGCTAACTCGTTTGTTTCGTCTGCATTTGAAGAAATACCACTTATATCTCAAGTGTTTGAAGCTAAACCATTTGTTTCGCATGGATTTGAAGCTAAGCCTTCTACTTTGTATCGATTTGAAGCTAAATGAAATGTGTCGCATGGATTTGAACTATCTCGTATGATTCGTCTGCATTTAAAGCTATATCACTTATATCCCAAGTGTTTGAAACTAAATCATTTGTTTCGCATGGATTTGAAGCTAAATCTTCTACATCGCATTGATTTGAAGCTAAATCATGTGTTTCGCTTGGATTTGAAGCTAAACCTTCTGCATCGCATTGATTTGACGCTAAATCATGTGTTTTGCGTGGTTTTTATGCTAACTCGCCTGTTTCCTCTGCATTTGAAGCTATATCAGTTATATCGCAAGTATCTGATGCTAAATCATTTATTTCGCACGGATTTGAATATAAATCATCTACATCGCATGGATTTGCAGCTAACTCATGTGTTTCGCATGGATTTGAAGCTAACTCGTTAGTTTCGCCTGCATTTGAAGCTATATAAATTATATCTCAAGTATCTGAATCAAAATCATTTGTTTCGCATGGATTTGAAGCTAACCCTTCTACTTCTTATCGATTTCAAGCTAAATCATGTGTTTCGCTTGGATTTGAAGCTAAACCTTCTGCATCGCATTGATTTGAAGCTAAATCATGTGTTTTGCATGGATTTGATGCTAACTCGTTTGTTTCCCCTGCATTTGAAGCTATATCACTTATATCGCAAGTATCTGAATCTAAATCATTTGTTTCGCATGAATTTGAAGCTAAGCCTTCTACTTCGTATAGATTTGAAGTTACATCATGTGTTTCGCTTGGATTTGAAGCTAACTCGTTTGATTCGTCAGCATTTGAAGCTATATCACTTATATCGCAAGTATCTGAATCTAAATCATTTGTTTCGCATGAATTTGAAGCTAAGCCTTCTACTTCGTATCGATTTGAAGCTAAATCATGTTTTTTGCATGGATTTGATGCTAACTCGTTTGATTCCCCTGCATTTGAAGCTATATCACTTATATCGCAAGTATCTGAATCTAAATCATTTGTTTCGCATGAATTTGAAGCTAAACCTTCTACAACGCATTGATTTCAAGCTAAATCATGTGATTTGCTTGGATTTGAAGCTAACGCGTTTGTGTCGTCTGCCTTTGGAGAAATATCACTTATATCTCAAGTGTTTGAAACTAAATCATTTGTTTCGCATGGATTTGAAGTTAAATCTTCTACATCGCATTGATTTGAAGCTAAATCATGTGTTTCGCTTGGATTTGAAGCTAAACCTTCTGCATCGCATTGATTTGACGCTAAATCATGTGTTTTGCGTGGTTTTTATGCTAACTCGCCTGTTTCCTCTGCATTTGAAGCTATATCAGTTATATCGCAAGTATCTGATGCTACATCATTTATTTCGCACGGATTTGAATATAAATCATCTACATCGCATGGATTTGCAGCTAACTCATGTGTTTCGCATGGATTTGAAGCTAACTCGTTAGTTTCGCCTGCATTTGAAGCTATATAAATTATATCTCAAGTATCTGAATCTAAATCATTTGTTTCGCATGGATTTGAAGCTAAGCCTTCTACTTCTTATCGATTTCAAGCTAAATCATGTGTTTCGCTTGGATTTGAAGCTAAACCTTCTGCATCGCATTGATTTGAAGCTAAATCACGTGTTTTGCATGGATTTGATGCTAACTCGTTTGTTTCCCCTGCATTTGAAGCTATATCACTTATATCGCAAGTATCTGAATCTAAATCATTTGTTTCGCATGAATTTGAAGCTAAGCCTTCTACTTCGTATAGATTTGAAGTTACATCATGTGTTTCGCTTGGATTTGAAGCTAACTCGTTTGATTCGTCAGCATTTGAAGCTATATCACTTATATCGCAAGTATCTGAATCTAAATCATTTGTTTCGCATGAATTTGAAGCTAAGCCTTCTACTTCGTATCGATTTGAAGCTAAATCATGTGTTTTGAATGGATTTGATGCTAACTCGTTTGATTCCCCTGCATTTGAAGCTATATCACTTATATCGCAAGTATCTGAATCTAAATCATTTGTTTCGCATGAATTTGTAGCTAAACCTTCTACAACGCATTGATTTCAAGCTAGATCATGTGATTTGCTTGGATTTGAAGCTAACGCGTTTGTGTCGTCTGCATTTGGAGAAATATCACTTATATCTCAAGTGTTTGAAGCGAAATCATTTGTTTCGCATGGATTTGAAGCTAAGCCTTATACTTCGTATCGATTTGAAGCTAAATGAAATGTATCGCATGGATTTGAAGCTAACTCGTTTGATTCGTCTGCATTTGAAGCTATATAACTCATATCCCAAGTGATTGAAAATAAATCATTGGTTTAGCATGGATTTGAAGCTAAACCATCTACATGGCACTGATTTGCAGCTAAATCATGTGTCTCGCATGGATTTGAAGCTAACTCGTTTGATTCGTTTGCATTTAAAGCTATATCACTTATATCCGAAGTGTGTGAAGCTCAATCATTTATTTCGCATGGATTTGAAGCTAAACCTTCTACATCGCAATGATTTGGAGCTAAATCATTTGTTTCGCATGGATTTGAAGCTAAATCATCTACATCGCATTGATTTGCAGCTAAATCATGTGTCTCGCATGGATTTGAAGCTAACTCGTTTGATTCGTCTGCATTTAAAGATATATCATTTATGTCCCAATTGTATGAAGCTAAATCATTTGTTTCGCATGGATTTGTAGCTAAGCCTTCTACATCGCATTGATTTGCTGCTAAATCATGTGTTTCGCATGGATTTGATGCTAAAGCTTCTACATCGCATGGATTTGAATCTGAACCTTCTACATCGCACTGATTTGATGCTAAATCACGTGTTTCGCTTGGATACGAAGCTAACCCGTTTGTTTCTCCTGCATTTGAAGCTATATCACTTATATCGCATGTATATGATGCTAAATCATTTATGTCGCATTGCTTTGAAGGTAAGCCTTCTACTTCACATTGATTTGAAGCTAAATTATGTGTTTCGGTTGAATTTGAACCTAATTCGTTTGTTTCGCATGCAGTTGAAGCTAAATCATGTATAAAACAAGTATTTGATTCCATACTATACGTTTCGCATGGATTTGAAACCTAGCCTTCTACTTCGCATTGATTTGAAGATAAATCATGTGTTTCGAATGGATTTGATGCTAGTCCTTCTACTTCGTATTGAGTTGAAGCTAAACCATTTGTTTCGCATTGATCCTAAAATCAGGTTTCTACTTCGCATTGATTAGAAGCAAAATCAAGAGTTTCGAATGGATTTGAAGCTAACTCGTTTGTTTAGAATGCAGTTGAAGCTAAATCATGTATATCACATGTATTTGAAGCAAAACCATTTGTATCGCATGGATTTGAAGCTGAATCTTCTACTTCGCATTGATTTGAAGCTGAATCATTTGTTTCGCATGGATTTGGAGCTAAGCCTTCTACTTCGCATTGTTTGAAGCTAGATCATGTGTTTCACTTGGATATGAAGCTAACTCGTTTGTTTCGTCTGCATTTGAAGCTATATCACTTATATCGCAAGTGTTTGAAGCTAATTCATTTGTGTAGCATGGATTTGAAGATAAAACTTCTACATCGCGTTGATTTGAATCTAAATCATGTGTCTCGCTTGGATTTGAAGCTAACTCGTTTGATTCGTCTGCATTTGAAGCTATATAACTCATATCACGAGTGATTGAAAATAAATCATTGGTTTAGCATGGATTTGAAGCTAAACCATCTACATCGCACTGATTTGCAGCTAAATCATGTGTCTCGCATGGATTTGAAGCTAACTCGTTTGATTCGATTGCATTTAAAGCTATATCACTTATATCCGAAGTGTGTGAAGCTCAATCATTTGTTTCGCATGGATTTGAAGCTAAACCTTCTACATCGCAATGATTTGAAGCTAAATCATTTGTTTCGCTTGGATATGAAGCTATCTTGTTTGTTTCGTCTGCATTTGAAGCTATATCACTTATATCGTCATTATCTGAATCTCGATCTTTTGTATCGCTTGGATTTGTAGCTAAACCTTCTAAATCGCATTGATTTGAATCCAAATCATGTGATTCGCATGAATTTGAAGCTAACTCGTTTGTTTCGTCTGCGTTTGAAGCTATATCACTCATATCCCAAGTGTTTGAAGCTAATTCATTTGTGTAGCATGGATTTGAAGCTAAACCTTCTACATAGCATTGATTTGAAGCTAAATCATTTGTTTCGCATGGATTTGAAGCTAAGCCTTCTACTTCGCATTGATTTGAAGCTACATCATGTGATTCGCTTGGATTTAAAGCTAACTCGTTTGTTTCGTCTGCATTAGAAGCTATGTCACTTATATCGCAAGTATCTGAAGCTAAATCATATGTTTCGCATGGATTTGAAGCTAATTCGTTTGTATCGCCTGCATTTGTAGCTAAATCATGTATATCACAAGTATTTGAAGCTAAGCCATTTGTTTCGCATGGATTCGAAAATAAGCCTTCTACTTTGCATTGATTTGATTCTAAATCATGTTTTTCGCTTGGATTTAAAGCTAGCTCGTTTGTTTCGCCTGGATTTGAAGCTAAATCGTGTATATCGCAAGTATTTGGTGCTAAACCATTTGTTTCGCATGGATTCGAAGATAAGCCTCCTACTTCGCATTGATTTGAAGCTAAATCATGTGTTTCGTCTGGATTTGAAGCTAAGCCTTCTACTTCGCTTTGATTTGAAGCTAAATCATGTGTTTCGTATGGATTTAGAGCTAACACATTTGTTTCGCACGCAGTTGAAGCCAAATCATGTATAACACAAATATTTGAAGTTAAACCATTTGATTCGCATGGATTTGAAGCTAACCCTCCTACTTCGCATTGATTTGGAGCTAAATCATGTGTTTCGCATGGATTTGAAGCTAACTCGTTTGTCTCGCATGCTGTTGAAGCTAAATCATGTATATCACAAGTATTTGATGCTGACCAATTTGTTTCGCATGGTTTCGAAGATCAGCCTTCTACTTCGCAATTGATTTGGAGCTAAATCATGTGTTTCGCATGGATTTGAAGCTAACTCGTTTGTATCGCCTGCTTTTCAAGCAAAATCATGTATATCACAAGTATTTGAAGCTAAGCCATTTGTTTCGCATGGATTCGAAGATAAGCGTTCTACTTCGCATTGATTTGAAGCTAAATCATTTGATTCACTTGGATTTGTGGCTAACTCATTTGTTTCGCATGCATTTGCCAAATCATGTATGTCACAAATATTTGAAGCTAAACCATTTGATTCGCATGGATTCGAAGACATGCCTTCTACTTCGCATTGATATGAAGCTACATCATGTTTCGCATGGATTTGAAGCTAATTCGTTTGTTTCGCATGCAGTTGAAGCTAAATCATGTATATCACAAGTATTTGAAGCTGAACCATTTGCTTCGCATGAATATTATGCTAAACCATGTGTTTCGAATGAATTTGAAGCTAAATCATGTGTTTCGGATGGATTTGATGATAAAACTCGTTTGTGTCGCCTGCATTTGAAGCTAAATCACGTATATCACAAGTATTTGAAGCGAACCCATTTGTTTCGCATGGATTCGAAGATCAGTCTTCTACTTCGCATTGATTTGAAGCTAAATCATATGTTTCGCATGGGTTTGAAGCTAACTCGTTTGTATCGCCTGCATTTGAAGCTAAGTCATGTATATCACAAGTATTTGAAGCTAAGCCATTTTTTTTCGCATGGATTCGAAAATAAGCCTTCTACTTCGCATTGATTTGAAGCTAAATCATGTGTTTCGTCTGGATTTGAAGCTAAGCCTTCTACTTCGCTTTGATTTGCAGCTAAATCATGTGTTTCGTATGGATTTAGAGCTAACACATTTGTTTCGCACGCAGTTGAAGCCAAATCATGTATAACATAAATATTTGAAGTTAAACCATTTGATTCGCACGGATTTGAAGCTAACCCATCTACTTCGCAATGATTTGGAGCTAAATCATGTGTTTCGCATGGATTTGATGCTAAACCTTCTATATAGCATTGATTTGAAGCTTAATCATGTGCTTTGCATGGATTTGAAGCTAACTCGTTTGTTTCCCCTGCACTGGAAGATATATCACTTATATCACAAGTATCTGATGCTAAATCATTTGTTTCGCATGGATTTGATGGTACTTCTTCTACTTCGCATTGATTTGTATCTGAATCATGTGTTTCGCATGGATTTGAACCTAACTCGTTTGTTGCGCCTGCATTTGAAGCTAAATCATGTATATCTCAAGTATTTGAAGCTAAACCATTTGTTTCGCATGGATTTGAATGTAAGCACTCTACTTCGCATTGATTTGAAACTAAATCATTTGTTTCGCATTAATTTGAAGCTAAGTCGTTTGTTTCGTCTGAATTTGAAGCTATATCAGTTATATCGCAAGTATCTGAAGCTAAATCATTTGTGTCGCGCGGATTTGAAGCTAACTCGTTCGTTTCGCCTGTATTTGAAGCTATATCAATTATATCGCAAGTATCTGATCCTAAATTATTTGTTTCGGATGGCTTTGAAGCTAAGCCTTCAACTTCGCTTTGATTTGAAGCTAAATCATGTGTTTCGTATGGATTTAGAGCTAACACATTTGTTTCGCACGCAGTTGAAGCCAAATCATGTATAACACAAATATTTGAAGTTAAACCATTTGATTCGCATGGATTTGAAGCTAACCCTCCTACTTCGCATTGATTTGGAGCTAAATCATGTGTTTCGCATGGATTTGAAGCTAACTCGTTTGTCTCGCATGCTGTTGAAGCTAAATCATGTATATCACAAGTATTTGATGCTGACCAATTTGTTTCGCATGGTTTCGAAGATCAGCCTTCTACTTCGCAATTGATTTGAAGCTAAATCATGTGTTTCGCATGGATTTGAAGCTAACTCGTTAGTATCGCCTGCTTTTCAGGCTAAATCATGTATATCACAAGTATTTGAAGCTAAGCCATTTGTTTGGCATGGATTCGAAGATAAGCATTCTACTTCGCATTGATTTGAAGCTAAATCATTTCATTCACTTGGATTTGTGGCTAACTCATTTGTTTCGCAAGCATTTGCCAAATAATGTATATCACAAATATTTGAAGCTAAACCATTTGATTCGCATGGATTTGAAACTAAGCCTTCTACTTCGCATTGATATGAACCTAAATCACGTTTTTCTCTTGGATTTGAAGCTAACTCGTTTGTTTCGCATGCAGTTGAAGCTACATCATGTATATCACAGGTATTTGAAGCTAAACCATTTGTTTCGCATGGATTCGAAGACATGCCTTCTACTTCGCATTGAAATGAAGCTACATCATGTTTCGCATGAATTTGAAGCTAATTCGTTTGTTTCGCATGCAGTTGAAGCAAAATCATGTATGTCACAAGTATTTGAATCTGAACCATTTGCTTCGCATGAATATTATGCTAAACCATGTGTTTCGAATGAATTTGAAGCTAAATCATGTGTTTCGGATGGATTTGATGATAAAACTCGTTTGTGTCGCCTGCATTTGAAGCTAAATCATGTATATCACAAGTATTTGAAGCGAACCCATTTGTTTCGCATGGATTCGAAGATCAGTCTTCTACTTCGCATTGATTTTAAGCTATATCATATGTTTCGTCTGGATTTGAAGCTAAGCCTTCTACTTCGCTTTGATTTGAAGCTAAATCATGTGTTTCGTATGGATTTAGAGCTAACACATTTGTTTCGCACGCAGTTGAAGCCAAATCATGTATAACACAAATATTTGAAGTTAAACCATTTGATTCGCATGGATTTGAAGCTAACCCTCCTACTTCGCATTGATTTGGAGCTAAATCATGTGTTTCGCATGGATTTGAAGCTAACTCGTTTGTTTCGCATGCACTTGAAGCTACATCATGTATATCACAGGTATTTGAAGCTAAACCATTTGTTTCGCATGGATTCGAAGACATGCCTTCTACTTCGCATTGATATGAAGCTACATCATGTTTCGCATGGATTTGAAGCTAATTCGTTTGTTTCGCATGCAGTTGAAGCTAAATCATGTATATCACAAGTATTTGAAGCTGAACCATTTGCTTCGTATGAATATTATGCTAAACCATGTGTTTCGAATGAATTTGAAGCTAAATCATGTGTTTCGGATGGATTTGATGATAAAACTCGTTTGTGTCGCCTGCATTTGAAGCTAAATCACGTATATCACAAGTATTTGAAGCGAACCCATTTGTTTCGCATGGATTCGAAGATCAGTCTTCTACTTCGCATTGATTTGAAGCTAAATCATATGTTTCGCATGGATTTGAAGCTAACTCGTTTGTATCGCCTGCATTTGAAGCTAAGTCATGTATATCACAAGTATTTGAAGCTAAGCCATTTTTTTCGCATGGATTCGAAAATAAGCCTTCTACTTCGCATTGATTTGATTCTAAATCATGTTTTTCGCTTGGATTTAAAGCTAACTCGTTTGTTTCGCCTGGATTTGAAGCTAAATCGTGTATATCGCAAGTATTTGGTGCTAAACCATTTGTTTCGCATGGATTCGGAGATAAGCCTTCCACTTCGCATTGATTTGAAGCTAAATCATGTGTTTCGTCCGGATTTGAAGCTAAGCCTTCTACTTCGCTTTGATTTGAAGCTAAATCATGTGTTTCGTATGGATTTAGAGCTAACACATTTGTTTCGCACGCAGTTGAAGCCAAATCATGTATAACATAAATATTTGAAGTTAAACCATTTGATTCGCACGGATTTGAAGCTAACCCATCTACTTCGCAATGATTTGGAGCTAAATCATGTGTTTCGCATGGATTTGATGCTAAACCTTCTATATAGCATTGATTTGAAGCTTAATAATGTGCTTTGCATGGATTTGAAGCTAACTCGTTTGTTTCCCCTGCACTGGAAGATATATCACTTATATCACAAGTATCTGATGCTAAATCATTTGTTTCGCATGGATTTGAAGGTACTTCTTCTACTTCGAATTGATTTGAAGCTAAATCATGTCTTTCGCATGGATTTGAAGCTAAGCCTTCTACTTCGCATTGATTTGTATCTGAATCATGTGTTTCGCATGGATTTGAACCTAACTCGTTTGTTGCGCCTGCATTTGAAGCTAAATCATGTATATCTCAAGTATTTGAAGCTAAACCATTTGTTTCGCATGGATTTGAATGTAAGCACTCTACTTCGCATTGATTTGAAACTAAATCATTTGTTTCGCATTAATTTGAAGCTAAGTCGTTTGTTTCGTCTGAATTTGAAGCTATATCAGTTATATCGCAAGTATCTGAGGCTAAATCATTTGTGTCGCGCGGATTTGAAGCTAACTCGTTCGTTTCGCCTGCATTTGAAGCTATATCAATTATATCGCAAGTATCTGATCCTAAATTATTTGTTTCGGATGGCTTTGAAGCTAAGCCTTCAACTTCGCATTGAATTGAAGCTAAATCATGTGTTTCGCATGGATTTGAAGCTAACTCGTTAGTTTCGCCTGAATTTGAAACTAGATCATGTTTATCACAAGTATCAAAAAGTAAGCCATTTTTTTCGTTAGAATATGTAGCTAAACCATGTGTTTCGCATGAATTTCACGCTAAATCATGTGTTTCGCATGGATTTAATGCTAACTCGTTTGTTTCGCCTGCATTTGAAGCTATATCACTTATATCGCAAGTATCTGAATCTAAATCATTTGTTTCGCATGAATTTGAAGCTCAGCCGTCTACTCCGTATAGATTTGAAGTTAAATCATGTGTTTCGCTTGGATTTGAAGCTAAACCTTCTGCAACGCATTGATTTGAAGCTAAATCATGTGATTTGCTTGGATTTGAACTGTCTCGTTTGATTCGTCTGCATTTGAAGCTATATCACTTATATCCCAAGTAATTGAAGCTAAATCATTTGTTTCGCATGGATTTGCAGCTAAACCATCTACATCGCATTGATTTGCAGCTAAATCATGTGTCTCGCATGGATTTGAAGCTAACTCGTTTGATGCGTCTGCATTTAAAGCTATATCACTTATATCCCAATTGCATATAGCTAAATCATTTGTTTCGCATGGATTTGTAGCTAAGCCTTCTACTTCTTATCGATTTGAAGCTAAATGAAATGTATCGCATGGATTTTGAAGCTAACTCGTTTGATTCGTCTGCATTTAAAGCTATATCACTTATATCCCAAGTGTTTGAAGCTAAATCATTTGTTTCGCATGGATTTGAAGCTAAACCTTCGACATCGCATTGATTTGAAGCTAAATCATGTGACTTGCTTGGATTTGAACTATCTCGTTTGATTCGTCTGCATTTGAAGCTATATCACTTATATCCCAAGTAATTGAAGCTAAATCATTTGTTTCGCATGAATTTGAAGCTAAGCCTTCTACTTCGTATAGATTAGAAGTTAGATCATGTGTTTCGCTTGGATTTGAAGCTAAACCTTCTGAATCGCATTGATTTGGAGCTAAATCATGTGATTTGCTTGGATTTGAAGCTAACTCGTTTGATTCGTCTGCATTTGAAGCTGTATCACTTATATCCTAAGTGATTGAAGCTAAATCATTTGTTTCGCATGGATTTGAAGCTAACTCGTTAGTTTTGCCTGCATTTGAAGCTATATCACCTATATCCCAAGTTTTTGAAGCTCAATCATTTGCTTCGCAAGGATTTGAAGCCAATCCTCCAACATCGCATTGATTTCAAGCTAAATCATGTGTTTCGCTTGGATTTGAAACTAAACCTCCTGCATCGCATTGATTTGAAGCTTAATCATGTGTTTCGCTTGGATTTGAAGCTAAATCTTCTACATCGCATTGATTAGCAGCTAAACCATGTGTTTCGCATGGAGTTGAAGCTAAACCTTCTACATAGAATTGTTTAGAAGCTTAGTCATGTGTTTTGCATGGGTTTGAAGCTAACTCGTTTGTTTCCCCTGCATTTATAGCTGTATCACTTATATCGCAAGTATCTGGTGCTAAATCATTTGTTTCGCACGGATTTGAAGCTACACCTTCTACATCGCATTGATTTGCAGCTAAATCATGTGTTTCGCTTGGATTTGAAGCTAAACCTTCTACATCGCATTGATTTGAAGCTAAATCATGTGTGTCGCTTGTATTTGAAGCTAACTCGATTGTTTCGTCTGCATTGGAAGCTATATCACTTATATCCCAAGTGTTTGAAGGTAAATCATTTGTTTCGCATGGATTTGAAGCTAAACCTTCTACATCGCATTGATTTGCAGCTAAATCATGTGTTTCGCATGGATTTAAAGCTAACTCGTTTCTTTCCCCTGCATTGGACGCTATATCACTTATATCGCAAGTGTCTGAAGCTAAATCATTTGTTTCTCATGGATTTCAAGATAAGCCTTCTACATCGCATTGATTTGAAGCTAAATCATGTGTTTCGCTTGTATTTGAAGCCAGCTCGTTTGTTTCGCCTGCATTGGAAGCTATATCACTTATATCCCAAGTGTTTGAAGGTAAATCATTTGTTTCGCATGGATTTGAAGCTAAACCTTCTACATCGCATTGATTTGCAGCTAAATCATGTGTTTCGCATGGATTTGAAGCTAACTCGTTTGTTTTCCCTGCACTGGAAGCTATATCACTTATATCGCAAGTATCTGAAGCTAAATCATTTGTGTCGCATGGATTTGAAGCTAAACCATCTACATCGCATTAATTTGCAGCTTAATCATGTGTTACGCGTGGTATTGAAGGTAACTCGTTTGTTTCGCATGCAGTTAATGCTAAATCCTGTAGGTCACAAGTATCAGAAGCTAAACCACTTGTTTCGCAGGATTTTCAATCTAAACCATGTGTTTCGCATGAATTTGAACCTAAATCTTGTCTTTCGCATTTATTTGAAGCTTAATCATGTGTTTCGCTTGAACATGAATCTTAACTCGTTTGTTTCGTCTGCATTTGAAACTATATCACTTATATCGCAAGTATCTGAAGCTAAATCACTTGTGTCGCATGGATTTGTAGCTAAACCTTCTACATCGCATTGATATGCAGCTAAATCATGTGCTTCGCATGTATTTGAAGCTAACTCGTTTGATTCGTCTATATTTGAAGCTATATCACTTATATCGCAAGTATATGAAGCCAAATCATTTGTTCCGCACGGATACGAAGCTAAGGCTTCTACTTCGCATTGATTTGAAGCTAAATCATTTGTTTTGCATATATTTGAAGCTAACTCGTTTGATTCCCCTGCATTTGAATCTGTACCACTTTTATCGCAAGTTTCTGATGCTGAATCATTTGTTTCGCATGGATTTGAAGCTACGTCTTCTACTTCGCATTGATTTGTATCTGAATCATGTGTTTCGCATGGATTTGAAGCTAACTCGTTTGTTTCGCCTGCATTTGAAGCTAAATCATGTATATCTCAAGTATTTGAAGCTAAACCATTTGTTTGGCATGGATTTGTAGATAAGCCTTCTACTTCGCATTGATTTTAAGCTAAATCATGTGTTTCGCATGGATTTGAAGCTAGTTCGTTTGTTTCGCACGCAGTTGAACCTAAATCATGTATAAAACAAGTATTTGAAGCTAAACTATTCGTTTCTAATGGATTTGAAACTAAGCCTTCTACTTCGCGTTGATTTGAAGCTAAATCTTATCTTTCGCTTGGATTTGAAGCTGAATCATGTGTTTCGCTTGAATTTGAAGATAGGACGTTTGTTACGCATGCAGTTGAAGCTAAATCATGTATATCACAAGTATTTGAAGCTAAACCATTTGTTTTGTATGGATTTGAAGGTACTCCTTCTACTTTGAATTGATTTGAAGCAAAATCACGTTTTCCGCTTGGATTTGAAGCTAAACCTTCTACATCGCATTGATTTGACGCTAAATCATGTGTTTCGCTTGGATTTGAATCTATCTCGTTTCTTTCGTCTCCATTGGAAGCTATGTTACTTATATCGCAAGTATCTGAACCTAAATCTTTTGTTTCTCATGGACTTCAAGATAAGCCTTCCACCTCGTATTGATTTGAAGCTAAATCATGTGATTCGCATGGATTTGAATCTAAGCCTTCTACATGGCATTGATTTGAAGCTAAATCATGTGTTCCGCTTGGATTTGAAGCTAAACATTCTACATCCCATTGATTTGCAGCTAAATCATGGGTTTCACATGGATTTGAAGCTAATTCGTTTGTTGCGCATGCAGTTGAATCTAAATAACGTATATCACAAGTATTTGTAGCTAAACCATTTATTTCGCATGGATTTGAAGCTAAACATTCTACATCGCACTGATTAAAGCTAAATCATTTGTTTAGCTTGGATTTGAAGCTAACTCGTTAGTTTTGCTGCATTTGAAGCTATATCACCTATATCCCAAGTGTTTGAAGCTCAATCATTTGCTTCGCAAGGATTTGAAGCTAATCCTTCTACATCTCATTGATTTCAAGCTTAATCATGTGTTTCACTTGGATTTGAAGCTAAACCTTCTACAACGCATTGATTTGAAGCTAAATCATGTGTTTCGCTTGGAGTTGAAGCTAAATCTTCTACATCGCATTGATTAGCAGCTAAAGCATGTGTTTCGCATGGAGTTGAAGCTAAACCTTCTACATAGAATTGTTTAGAAGCTTAGTCGTGTGTTTAGCATGGGTTTGAAGCTAACTCGTTTGTTTCCCCTGGATTTATAGCTGTATCACTTATATCGCAAGTATCTGGTGCTAAATCATTTGTTTCGCATGGATTTGAAGCTACACCTTCTACATCGCATTTATTTGCAGCTAAATCATGTGTTTCGCTTGGATTTGAAGCTAAACCTTCTACATCGCATTGATTTGAAGCTAAATCATGTGTGTCGCTTGTATTTGAAGCTAACTCGTTTGATTCGTCTGCATTTGAAGCAATGTCATGTATATCGCAACTATCTGATGCTGAAACATTTGTTTCGCATGGATGTGAAGCTACACCATCTACATCGCATTGATAGGCAGCTAAATCAAGTGTTTCGCATGTATTTGGAGCTAACTGATTTGTTTCTCCAGCATTTGAAGCTATATCACTTATACCGCAAGTGCTTGTAGCTAAATCATTTGTTTCGCATGGACTTGAAGCTAAACCTTCTACATCGCATTGATTTGCAGCTAAATCATGTGTTTCGACTGAATTTGAAGCTAAATCATGTGTTTCGGATGGATTTGATGATAAAACTCGTTTGTGTCGCCTGCATTTGTTGCTAAATCATGTATATCACAAGTATGTGAAGCGAAACCATTTGTTTCGCACGGATTCGAAGATCAGCCTTCTACTTCGTACTGATTTGAAGCTAAATCCTATGTTTCGCATGGATTTGAAGCTAACACGTTTGTATCGCCTGCATTTGAAGCTAAATCATGTATATCACAAGTATTTGAAGCTCAGCCATTTGTTTCGCTTGGATTAGAAGATCAGCCTTCTCCTTGGCATTGATTTGAAGCTAAATCATGTGTTTCGCATGGATTTGAAGCTAAATCATGTGTTTCGCATGGATTTGAGGCTAACTCGTTTGTGTCGCCTGCATTTCAAGCTAAATCATGTATATCACAAGTATTTGAAGCTAAGCCATCTGTTTCGATGTATATCACAAGTATTTGAAGCTAAGCCATTTGTTCCGCATGGATTCGGAGATAAGCCTTCTACTTCGCTTTGATTTGAAGCTAAATCATGTGTTTCGCTTGGATTTGTAGCTAAACCTTCTACATCGTATTGATTTGAAGTAAAATCATGTGTTTCGCATGGATTTGAAACTAATTCGTTTCTTGCGCATGCAGTTGAATCTAAATAACGTGTATCACAAGTATTTGTAGCTAAACCATTTGTTTCGCATGGATTTGAAGCTAAGCCTCCTACTTCGCATTGATATGAACCTAAATCACGTTTTTCTCTTGGATTTGAAGCTAACTCGTTTGTTTCGCATGCAGTTGAAGCTACATCATGTATATCACAGGTATTTGAAGCTAAACCATTTGTTTCGCATGGATTCGAAGACATGCCTTCTACTTAGCATCGATATGAAGCTACATCATGTTTCGCATGGATTTGAAGCTAATTCGTTTGTTTCGCATGCAGTTGAAGCTAAATCATGTATATCACAAATATTTGAAGCTGAACCATTTGCTTCGCATGAATATTATGCTAAACCATGTGTTTCGAATGAATTTGATGCTAAATCATGTGTTTCGGATGGATTTGATGATAAAACTCGTTTGTGTCGCCTGCATTTCAAGCTAAATCATGTATATCACAAGTATTTGTATCGAAACCATTTGTTTCGCATGGATTCGAAGATCAGCCTCCTACTTCGCATTGATTTGAAGCTAAATCATATGTTTCGCATGGATTTGAAGCTAATTCGTTTGTATCGCCTGCATTTGAAGCTAAATCATGTATATCACAAGTATTTGAAGCTAAGCCATTTGTTCCGCATGGATTCGAAGATAAGCCCTATACTTCGCATTGATTTGAAGCTAAATCATGTGTTTCGTCTGGATTTGAAGCTAAGCCTTCTACTTCGCTTTGATTTGAAGCTAAATCATGTGTTTCGCATGGATTTGAAGCTAACTCGTTTGTTCCTCGTGCATTTGAATATATATTACTTATATCGCAAGTATCTGAATTTAAATCATTTGATTCGCATGGATTTGAAGCTAAACCTTCTACATCGCATTGATTTGCAGCTAAATCATTTGATTCGCTTGGATTTGAAGCTAACTCGTTTGCTTCGGCTGCATTTGAAGCTATATCACTTATATCTCAATTGTTTGAAGCTAAATCATTTGTTTCGCATGGATTTGAAGCTAAACCTTCTGCACAGGCATTGATTTGAAGCTATATCGTGTGTTTTGCATGGATTTGATGCTAACTCGTTAGTTTCGACGGCATTTGAAGCTATATCATTTATATCGCAAGTATCTGAATCTAAATCATTTGTTTCGCATGGATTTGAAGCTAAGCCTTCTACTTCGTATCGATTTGAAGTTAAATGATATGTATCGCATGGATTTTGAAGCTAACTCGTTTGATTCGTCAGCATTTGAAGCTATATCACTTATATCCCAATTGTTTGAAGCTAAATCATTTGTTTCGCATAGATTTGAATCTAAACCTTCTACATCGCATTGATTTGAAGCTAAATCATGTGATTCGCTTGGATTTGAAGCTAACTCGTTTGCTACGGCTGCATTTGAAGCTATGTCACTTATATCTCAATTGTTTGAAGCTAAATCATTTGTTTCGCATGGATTTGAAGCTAAACCTTCTGCACAGGCATTGATTTTAAGCTAAATCGTGTGTTTTGCATGGATTTGACGCTAACTCGTTAGTTTCGACGGCATTTGAAGCTATATCACTTATATCGCAAGTATCTGAATCTAAATCATTTGTTTCGCATGGATTTGAAGCTAAGCCTTCTATTTCGTACCGATTTGAAGCTAACTGATATGTATCGCATGGATTTTGAAGCTAACTCGTTTGATTCGTCAGCATTTGAAGCTATATCACTTATAGCCCAATTGTTTGAAGCTAAATCATTTGTTTCGCATAGATTTGAATCTAAACCTTCTACATCGCATTTATTTGAAGCTAAATCATGTGATTCGCTTGGATTTGAAGCTTACTCGTTTGCTTCGGCTGCATTTGAAGCTATGTCACATATATCTCAATTTTTTTGAAGCTAAATCAATTGTTTCGCATGGATTTGAAGCTAAACCTTCTGCACAGGCATTGATTTTAAGCTAAATCGTGTGTTTTGCATGGATTTGATGCTAACTCGTTAGTTTCGACGGCATTTGAAGCTATATCACTTATATCGCAAGTATCTGAATATAAATCATTTGTTTCGCATGGATTTGAAGCTAAGCCTTCTATTTCGTACCGATTTGAAGCTAACTGATATGTATCGCATGGATTTTGAAGCTAACTCGTTTGATTCGTCAGCATTTGAAGCTATATCACTTATAGCCCAATTGTTTGAAGCTAAATCATTTGTGTCGCATGGATTTGAAGCTAAACCTTCTGCACAGGCATTGATTTGAAGCTAAATCATGTGATTCGCTTGGATTTGAAGCCAACTCGTTTGCTTCGGCCGCATTTGAAGCTATATCACTTATATCGCAAGTATCTGAATTTAAATCATTTGATTCGCATGGATTTGAAGCTAAACCTTCTATATCGCATTGATCTTGAGCTAAATCATGTGTTTCGCATGGATTTGAAGCAAACTCGTTTGTTTCGAATGCATTTGAAGCTATATCACTCATATCGCAAGTATCTGATGCTAAATCATTGGTTTCGCATGGATTTGAAGCTAAACCTACTACATCGCGTTGATTTGCTGCTAAATCATGTGTTTCGGATGGATTTCAAGCTAACTCGTTTGTTTCGTCTGCATTTGAAGCTATATCACTAATATCGCAAGTATCTGAAGCTAAATCATTGGTTTCGCATGGATTTGAAGCTAAGCCTTCTACTTCGTATCGATTTAAAGATAAGTGAAATGTATCGCATGAATTTGAAGCTGACGCGTTTGATTCCTCTGCATTTAAAGCTATATCACTTATATCCCAAGGGTTTGAAGCTAAATCATTTGTTTCGCATGGATTTGAAGCTAAACCTACTACATCGAGTTGATTTGCTGCTAAATCATGTGTTTCGGATGGATTTCAAGCTATCTCGTTCGTTTCGCCTGCATTTGAAGCTATATCAATTATATCGCAAGTATCTGATCCTAAATTATTTGTTTCGGACGGCTTTGAATCTAAGCCTTCAACTTCGCATTGAATTGAAGCTAAATCATGTGTTTCGCATGGATTTGAAGCTAACTCGTTAGTTTCGCCTGAATTTGAAACTAGATCATGTTTATCGCAAGTATCAAAAAGTAAGCCATTTGTTTCGTTAGAATATGTAGCTAAACCATGTGTTTCGCATGAATTTCAAGCTAAATCATGTGTTTCGCATGGATTTAATGCTAACTCGTTTGTTTCGCCTGCATTTGAAGCTATATCACTTATATCGCAAGTATCTGAGGCTAAATCATTTGTGTCGCATGGATTTGAAGCTAAACCTTCTACATCGCATTTATTTGGAGCTAAATCGTGTGATTCTCTTGGATACGAAGCTAACTCGTTTGTTTCGTCTGCATTTGAAGCTATATCACTTATATCGCAAGTATCTGAAGCTAAATCATTGGTTTCGCATGGATTTGAAGCTAAGCCTTCTACTTCGTTTCGATTTAAAGCTAAATGAAATGTATCACATGGATTTGTAGCTAACTCGTTTGATTCGTCAGCATTTGAAGCTATATCACTTATATCCCAATTGTTTGAAGCTAAATCATTTGTTTCGCATAGATTTGAAGCTAAACCTTCTGCACAGGCATTGATTTTAAGCTAAATCGTGTGTTTTGCATGGATTTGATGCTAACTCGTTAGTTTCGACGGCATTTGAAGCTATATCACTTATATCGCAAGTATCTGAATCTAAATCATTTGTTTCGCATGGATTTGAAGCTAAGCCTTCTATTTCGTACCGATTTGAAGCTAACTGATATGTATCGCATGGATTTTGAAGCGAACTCGTTTGATTCGTCAGCATTTGAAGCTATATCACTTATAGCCCAATTGTTTGAAGCTAAATCATTTGTTTCGCATGGATTTGAAGCTAAACCTTCTGCACAGGCATTGATTTTAAGCTAAATCGTGTGTTTTGCATGGATTTGATGCTAACTCGTTAGTTTCGACGGCATTTGAAGCTATATCACTTATATCGCAAGTATCTGAATCTAAATCATTTGTTTCGCATGGATTTGAAGCTAAGCCTTCTATTTCGTACCGATTTGAAGCTAACTGATATGTATCGCATGGATTTTGAAGCTAACTCGTTTGATTCGTCAGCATGTGAAGCTATATCACTTATATCCCAATTGTTTGAAGCTAAATCATTTGTTTCGCATAGATTTGAATCTAAACCTTCTACATCGCATTTATTTGAAGCTAAATCATGTGATTCGCTTGGATTTGAAGCTTACTCGTTTGCTTCGGCTGCATTTGAAGCTATGTCACATATATCTCAATTTTTTTGAAGCTAAATCAATTGTTTCGCATGGATTTGAAGCTAAACCTTCTGCACAGGCATTGATTTTAAGCTAAATCGTGTGTTTTGCATGGATTTGATGCTAACTCGTTAGTTTCGACGGCATTTGAAGCTATATCACTTATATCGCAAGTATCTGAATATAAATCATTTGTTTCGCATGGATTTGAAGCTAAGCCTTCTATTTCGTACCGATTTGAAGCTAACTGATATGTATCGCATGGATTTTGAAGCTAACTCGTTTGATTCGTCAGCATTTGAAGCTATATCACTTATAGCCCAATTGTTTGAAGCTAAATCATTTGTGTCGCATGGATTTGAAGCTAAACCTTCTGCACAGGCATTGATTTGAAGCTAAATCATGTGATTCGCTTGGATTTGAAGCCAACTCGTTTGCTTCGGCCGCATTTGAAGCTATATCACTTATATCGCAAGTATCTGAATTTAAATCATTTGATTCGCATGGATTTGAAGCTAAACCTTCTATATCGCATTGATCTTGAGCTAAATCATGTGTTTCGCATGGATTTGAAGCAAACTCGTTTGTTTCGAATGCATTTGAAGCTATATCACTCATATCGCAAGTATCTGATGCTAAATCATTGGTTTCGCATGGATTTGAAGCTAAACCTACTACATCGCGTTGATTTGCTGCTAAATCATGTGTTTCGGATGGATTTCAAGCTAACTCGTTGGTTTCGTCTGCATTTGAAGCTATATCACTTATATCGCAAGTATCTGAAGCTAAATCATTGGTTTCGCATGGATTTGAAGCTAAGCCTTCTACTTCGTATCGATTTAAAGATAAGTGAAATGTATCGCATGAATTTGAAGCTGACGCGTTTGATTCCTCTGCATTTAAAGCTATATCACTTATATCCCAAGGGTTTGAAGCTAAATCATTTGTTTCGCATGGATTTGAAGCTAAACCTACTACATCGAGTTGATTTGCTGCTAAATCATGTGTTTCGGATGGATTTCAAGCTATCTCGTTCGTTTCGCCTGCATTTGAAGCTATATCAATTATATCGCAAGTATCTGATCCTAAATTATTTGTTTCGGACGGCTTTGAATCTAAGCCTTCAACTTCGCATTGAATTGAAGCTAAATCATGTGTTTCGCATGGATTTGAAGCTAACTCGTTAGTTTCGCCTGAATTTGAAACTAGATCATGTTTATCGCAAGTATCAAAAAGTAAGCCATTTGTTTCGTTAGAATATGTAGCTAAACCATGTGTTTCGCATGAATTTCAAGCTAAATCATGTGTTTCGCATGGATTTAATGCTAACTCGTTTGTTTCGCCTGCATTTGAAGCTATATCACTTATATCGCAAGTATCTGAAGCTAAATCATTTGTGTCGCATGGATTTGAAGCTAAACCTTCTACATCGCATTTATTTGGAGCTAAATCGTGTGATTCTCTTGGATATGAAGCTAACTCGTTTGTTTCGTCTGCATTTGAAGCTATATCACTTATATCGCAAGTATCTGAAGCTAAATCATTGGTTTCGCATGGATTTGAAGCTAAGCCTTCTACTTCGTTTCGATTTAAAGCTAAATGAAATGTATCACATGGATTTGTAGCTAACTCGTTTGATTCGTCAGCATTTGAAGCTATATCACTTATATCCCAATTGTTTGAAGCTAAATCATTTGTTTCGCATAGATTTGAATCTAAACCTTCTACATCGCATTGATTTGAAGCTAAATCATGTGATTCGCTTGGATTTGAAGCTAACTCGTTTGCTTCGGCTGCATTTGAAGCTATGTCACTTATATCTCAATTGTTTGAAGCTAAATCATTTGTCTCGCATGGATTTGAAGCTAAACCTTCTGCACAGGCATTGATTTTAAGCTAAATCGTGTGTTTTGCATGGATTTGATGCTATCTCGTTAGTTTCGACGGCATTTGAAGCTATATCACTTATATCGCAAGTATCTGAATCTAAATCATTTGTTTCGCATGGATTTGAAGCTAAGCCTTCTATTTCGTACCGATTTGAAGCTAACTGATATGTATCGCATGGATTTTGAAGCTAACTCGTTTGATTCGTCAGCATTTGAAGCTATATCACTTATATCCCAATTGTTTGAAGCTAAATCATTTGTTTCGCATAGATTTGAATCTAAACCTTCTAAATCGCATTTATTTGAAGCTAAATCATGTGATTCGCTTGGATTTGAAGCTAACTCGTTTGCTTCGGCTGCATTTGAAGCTATGTCACATATATCTCAATTTTTTTGAAGCTAAATCAATTGTTTCGCATGGATTTGAAGCTAAACCTTCTGCACAGGCATTGATTTTAAGCTAAATCGTGTGTTTTGCATGGATTTGATGCTAACTCGTTAGTTTCGACGGCATTTGAAGCTATATCACTTATATCGCAAGTATCTGAAGCTAAATCATTTGTTTCGCATGGATTTGTAGCTAAGCCTTCAACTTCGCATTGAATTGAAGCTAAATCATGTGTTTCGCATGGATTTGAAGCTAACTCGTTAGTTTCGCCTGAATTTGAAACTAGATCATGTTTATCACAAGTATCAGAAAGTAAGCCATTTGTTTCGTTAGAATATGTAGCTAAACCATGTGTTTCGCATGAATTTCCAAGCTAAATCATGTGTTTCGTATGGATTTGAAGCTAAACCTTCTACATCGCATTGATTTGAAGCTAAATCATGTGTCTCGCATGGAATTGAAGCTACCTCGTTTGTTCCTACAGCTTTTGAAACTATATCACTTATATCGCAAGTATTTGAAGCTAAATCATGTGTATCGCATGGATTTGAAGCTAACTCGTTTGTTTCGCATGCAGTTGTAGCTAAATAATGTATATCACAAGTATTTGTAGCTAAACCATTTGTTTCGCATGAATTTGAAGCTAAGCCTTCTACTTCGCATTGATTTGAAGATAAATCATTTGTTTCGCATGGAATTGAAGCTACCTCGTTTGTTCCTCCAGCTTTTGAAGCTGTATCACTTTTATCGCAAGTATTTGAAGCTAAATCATATGTGTCGTATGGATTTGAAGCAGAACCTTCTTCATCGCATTGATTTGCAGCTAAATCATGTGTTTCGCATGGATTTGAAGCTAACTCGTTCGTTGCGCATGCAGTTAAATCTAAATAACGTATATCACAAGTATTTGAAGCTAAACCATTTGATTCGCACGGATTTGAAGCTAAGCCTTCTACTTCGCATTAATTGGAAGTTAAATCACGTATGTTGCACGGATTTGAAGCTAAACCTTCTACATCGCATTGATTTGAAGCTAAATCGTGTGTTTTGCATGGATTTGAAGCTAACTCGTTTGTTTCGCATGCAGTTGTTGCTAAATAATGTATATCACAGGTATTTGTAGCTAATCCATTTGTTTTGCATGGATTTGAAGCTAAGCCTTCTACTTCGCATTCATTTGAAGCTAAATCATTTGTTTCGCATGGATTTGAATCTAAGCCTTCTACTTCGCATTGATTTGAAGCTAAATCGTTTGTTTCGCATGGAATTGAAGCTACCTCGTTTGTTCCTCTAGCTTTTGAAGCTGTATCACTTATATCGCAAGTATTTGAAGCTAAATCATATGTGTCGTATGGATTTGAAGCAGAACCTTCTACATCGCATTGATTTGAAGCTAAATCTAGTGTATCGCATGGATTTGAAGCTAAACCTTCCACGTCGCAATGATTTGCAGCTAAATCATTTGTTTCGCATGGATTTGAATCTAAGCCTTGTCCTTCGAATTGATTTGAAGCTAAATCATGTGTTTCGTATGGATTTGAAGCTAAACCTTCTACATCGCATTGATTTGAAGCTAAAACTTCTACATTCTATTGATTTGAAGAAAACCTTCTACCTGTTATTGTTTTGAAGCTGAACCTTCTATATCGCATTGATTTGCCGCTAAATCATGTGTTTCGCATGGTGTTGAAGCTAACTCGTTCGTTTCGCCTGCAGTTAAATCTACATCACATATATCGCTAGTATTTGAAGCTAAATCACGTGTATCGCGTGGATTTTGAAGCTAACTCGTTTGATTAGTCTTCATTTGAAGCTATATCACTTACACCCCAAGTGTTTGAATCTATATCATTTGTTTCGCATGGATTTGAAGCTAATCCTTCTTCATCGCATTGATATGAAGCTAAATCATGTGTATCGCATGGATTTGAAGCTAACTCGTTTGTTTCGCATGCAGTTGTAGCTAAATAATGTATGTCACAAGTATTTGTAGCTAAACCATTTGTTTTGCATAGATTTGTAGCTAAGCTTTCTACTTCGCATTCATTTGAAGCTAAATCATTTGCTTTGCATGGATTTGAATCTAAGCCTTGTCCTTCGAATTGATTTGAAGCTAAATCATGTGTTTCGTATGGATTTGAAGCTAAACCTTCTACCTCTTATTGATTTGAAGCTAAACCTTCTACATCGCATTGATTTGAAGATAAATCGTGTGTTTCGCATAGATTTGAAGCTAATTCGTTAGTTTCGCATGCAGTTGTAGCTAAATAATGTATATCACGAGTATTTGTAGCTAAACCATTTGTTTCGCATGGATTTGAAGCTCCCCCTTCTACTTCGCATTGATTTGAAGCTAAATCATTTGTTTCGCATGGAATTGAAGCTACCTCGTTTGTTCCTCCTGCTTTTGAAGCTATATCACTTATATCGCATGGATTTGTAACTGAACCTACCACATCGCATTGATTTGAAGCTAAATCATTTGTTTCGCGTGGAATTGAAGCTACCTCGTTTGTTCCTCCAGCTTTTGAAGCTCTATCACTTATATCGCAAGTATTTGAAGCTAAATCATATGTGTGGTATGGATTTGAAGCAGAACCTTCTACATCGCATTGATTTGAAGCTAAATCTTGTGTATCGCATGGATTTGAAGCTAAACCTTCTACATCGCATTGATTTGAAGCTAAATCATTTGTTTCGCATGGATTTGAATCTAAGCCTTGTCCTTCGAATTGATTTGAAGCTAAATCGTGTGTTTCGTATGGATTTGAAGCTTAACCTTCTACATCGCATTGATTTGCAGCTAAATCAAGTGTTTCGCATGGATTTGAAGCTAACTCGTTCGTTTCGCCTGCAGTTGAATCTACATCACATATATCGCTAGTATTTGAAGCTGAATCATGTATATCGCGTGGATTTTGAAGCTAACTAGATTGATTAGTCTTCATTTGAAGCTATATCACTTACACCCCAAGTGTTTGAAGCTATATCATTTATTTCGTATGGATTTGAAGCTAAACCTACAACATCGCATTGATTTGAAGCTAAATCTTGTGTATGGCATGGATTTGAAGCTAAACCTTCTACATCGAATTGATTCGAAGCTAAAATCATGTGTATCGCATGGATTTGAAGCTAACTCGTTAGTTTCGCATGCAGTTGTAGCTAAATAATATATATCACAAGTATTTGTAGCTAAACCATTTGTTTCGCATGGATTTGAAGCTCCCCCTTCTACTTCGCATTGATTTGAAGCTAAATCATTTGTTTCGCATGGAATTGAAGCTACCTCGTTTGTTCCTCCTGCTTTTGAAGCTATATCACTTATATCGCATGGATTTGAAGCAGAACCTACCACATCGCATTGATTTGAAGCTAAATCATTTGTTTCGCGTGGAATTGAAGCTTCCTCGTTTGTTACTCCAGCTTTTGAAGCTCTATCACTTATATCGCAAGTATTTGAAGCTAAATCATATGTGTGGTATGGATTTGAAGCAGAACCTTCTACATCGCATTGATTTGAAGCTAAATCTTGTGTATCGCATGGATTTGAAGCTAAACCTTCTACATCGCATTGATTTGAAGCTAAATCATTTGTTTCGCATGGATTTGAATCTAAGCCTTGTCCTTCGAATTGATTTGAAGCTAAATCGTGTGTTTCGTATGGATTTGAAGCTTAACCTTCTACATCGCATTGATTTGCAGCTAAATCAAGTGTTTCGCATGGATTTGAAGCTAACTCGTTCGTTTCGCCTGCAGTTGAATCTACATCACATATATCGCTAGTATTTGAAGCTAAATCATGTATATCGCGTGGATTTTGAAGCTAACTAGATTGATTAGTCTTCATTTGAAGCTATATCACTTACACCCCAAGTGTTTGAAGCTATATCATTTGTTTCGTATGGATTTGAAGCTAAACCTACTACATCGCATTTATTTGAAGCTAAATCTTGTGTATGGCATGGATTTGAAGCTAAACCTTCTACATCGAATTGATTCGAAGCTAAATCATGTGTATCGCATGGATTTGAAGCTAACTCGTTTGTTTCGCATGCAGTTGTAGCTAAATAATGTATATTACAAGTATTTGTAGCTAAACCATTTGTTTTGCATGGATTTGAAGCTAAGCCTTCTACTTCGCATTCATTTGAAGCTAAATCATTTGTTTTGCATGGATTTGAATCTAAGCCTTGTCCTTCGAATTGATTTGAAGCTAAATCATGTGTTTCGTATGGATTTGAAGCTAAACCTCCTACATCGCATTGATTTGAAGTTAAACCTTCTACATTCTATTGATTTGAAGCTAAACCTTCTACCTGTTATTGTTTTGAAGCTGAACCTTCTATATCGCATTGATTTGCAGCTAAATCATGCGTTTCGCATGGTTTTGAAGCTAACTCGTTCGTTTCGCCACCATTTGAACCTATATCACTTATATCGCAAGTATTTGAAGCTAAATCATATGTGCCGCATGGATTTGAAGCTGAACCTTCTACATCACATTGATTTGCAGCTAAATCATTTGTTTCGCATGGATGTGAATCTAAGCCTTGGCCTTCGAATTGATTTGAAGCTAAATCATATGTTTCGTATGGATTTGAAGCTAAACCTTCTACATCGCATTGATTTGAAGCTAAATCATGTGTCTCGCATGGAATTGAAGCTACCTCGTTTGTTCCTACAGCTTTTGAAACTATATCACTTATATCGCAAGTATTTGAAGCTAAATCATGTGTATCGCGTGGATTTTGAAGCTAACTCGTTTGATTAGTCTTCATTTGAAGCTATATCACTTACACCCCAAGTGTTTGAATCTATATCATTTGTTTCGCATGGATTTGAAGCTAATCCTTCTTCATCGCATTGATTTGCAGCTAAATCATGTGTTTCGCATGGATTTGAAGCTAACTCGTCCGTTTCGCCTGTATTTGAAGCTAGATCACTTATATCGCAAGTATTTGAAGCTAAATCATGTGTTTCGTTTGGATTTGAAGCTAAACCTTCAACATCGCATTGACTTGCAGCTAAATCTAGTGTATCGCACGGATATGAATCTAAACCTTATACATCGCATTGATTTGCAGCTAAATCATGTGTTCGCGTGGATTTGAAGCTAACTCGTTCGTTTCGCCACCATTTGAACCTATATCACTTATATCGCAAGTATTTGAAGCTAAATCATATGTGCCGCATGGATTTGAAGCTGAACCTTCTACATCACATTGATTTGCAGCTAAATCATTTGTTTCGCATGGATGTGAATCTAAGCCTTGGCCTTCGAATTGATTTGAAGCTAAATCATATGTTTCGTATGGATTTGAAGCTAAACCTTCTACATCGCATCGATTGAAGCTAAATCATGTGTCTCGCATGGAATTGGAGCCACCTCGTTTGTTCCTACAGCTTTTGAAACTATATCACTTATATCGCAAGTATTTGAAGCTAAATCATGTGTATCGCATGGATTTGAAGCTAACTCGTTTGTTTCGCATGCAGTTGTAGCTAAATAATGTATATCACAAGTATTTGTAGCTAAACCATTTGTTTCGCATGAATTTGAAGCTAAGCCTTCTACTTCGCATTGATTTGAAGCTAAATCATTTGTTTCGCATGGAATTGAAGATACCTCGTTTGTTCCTCCAGCTTTGAAGCTGTATCACTTATATCGCAAGTATTTGAAGCTAAATCATATGTGTCGTATGGATTTGAAGCAGAACCTTCTTCATCGCATTGATTTGCAGCTAAATCATGTGTTTCGCATAGATTTGAAGCTAACTCGTCCGTTTCGCCTGTATTTGAAGCTAGATCACTTATATCGCAAGTATTTGAAGCTAAATCATGTGATTCGTTTTGATTTGAAGCTAAACCTTCAACATCGCATTGACTTGCAGCTAAATCTAGTGTATCGCACGGATATGAATCTAAACCTTATACATCGCATTGATTTGCAGCTAAATCATGTGTTTCGCGTGGATTTGAAGCTAACTCGTTCGTTTCGCCACCATTTGAACCTATATCACTTATATCGCAAGTATTTGAAGCTAAATCATATGTGCCGCATGGATTTGAAGCTGAACCTTCTACATCACATTGATTTGCAGCTAAATCATTTGTTTCGCATGGATGTGAATCTAAGCCTTGGCCTTCGAATTGATTTGAAGCTAAATCATATGTTTCGTATGGATTTGAAGCTAAACCTTCTACATCGCATCGATTTGAAGCTAAATCATGTGTCTCGCATGGAATTGGAGCCACCTCGTTTGTTCCTACAGCTTTTGAAACTATATCACTTATATCGCAAGTATTTGAAGCTAAATCATGTGTATCGCATGGATTTGAAGCTAACTCGTTTGTTTCGCATGCAGTTGTAGCTAAATAATGTATATCACAAGTATTTGTAGCTAAACCATTTGTTTCGCATGAATTTGAAGCTAAGCCTTCTACTTCGCATTGATTTGAAGCTAAATCATTTGTTTCGCATGGAATTGAAGATACCTCGTTTGTTCCTCCAGCTTTTGAAGCTGTATCACTTATATCGCAAGTATTTGAAGCTAATCATATGTGTCGTATGGATTTGAAGCAGAACCTTCTTCATCGCATTGATTTGCAGCTAAATCATGTGTTTCGCATAGATTTGAAGCTAACTCGTCCGTTTCGCCTGTATTTGAAGCTAGATCACTTATATCGCAAGTATTTGAAGCTAAATCATGTGATTCGTTTGGATTTGAAGCTAAACCTTCAACATCGCATTGACTTGCAGCTAAATCTAGTGTATCGCACGGATATGAATCTAAACCTTATACATCGCATTGATTTGCAGCTAAATCATGTGTTTCGCGTGGATTTGAAGCTAACTCGTTCGTTTCGCCACCATTTGAACCTATATCACTTATATCGCAAGTATTTGAAGCTAAATCATATGTGCCGCATGGATTTGAAGCTGAACCTTCTACATCACATTGATTTGCAGCTAAATCATTTGTTTCGCATGGATGTGAATCTAAGCCTTGGCCTTCGAATTGATTTGAAGCTAAATCATATGTTTCGTATGGATTTGAAGCTAAACCTTCTACATCGCATTGATTTGAAGCTAAATCATGTGTCTCGCATGGAATTGAAGCTACCTCGTTTGTTCCTACAGCTTTTGAAACTATATCACTTATATCGCAAGTATTTGAAGCTAAATCATGTGTATCGCATGGATTTGAAGCTAACTCGTTCGTTTCGCCTCCATTTGAACCTATATCACTTATATCGCAAGTATTTGAAGCTAAATCATATGTGCCGCATGGATTTGAAGCTGAACCTTCTACATCACATTGATTTGCAGCTAAATCATTTGTTTCGCATGGATGTGAATCTAAGCCTTGGCCTTCGAATTGATTTGAAGCTAAATCATATGTTTCGTATGGATTTGAAGCTAAACCTTCTACAACGCATTGATTTGAAGCTAAATCATGTGTCTCGCATGGAATTGAAGCTACCTCGTTTGTTTCGCCTGCATTTGAAGCTAAATTACTTATATTTGCAAGTATTTGAAGCTAAACCATTTGTTTCGCATGGATTTGAAGCTAAGCCTTCTACTTCGCATTGATATGAAGCTAAATCATGTGTTCCGCATGGATTTGAAGCTAACACGTTCGTTTTTCCTGCTTTTGAACCTACTTCATATATATCGCAAGTAATTGAAGCTAACTCGTTTGTTTCGCATACATTTGAAGCCGTCTCCTTTATATTCGCAAGTATTTGACGCTAAATCATTCGTTTCGCATGGATTTGAAGCTAATCCTTCTTCTAGGAATTGATTTGAAAATAAATCGTGTGATTCGCATGGATTTGAAGCTAACTCGTTTGTTTTCCTGCTTTTGAACCTATTTCATTTATATCGGAAGTATTTGAAGCTAACTCGTCTGTTTCGCATACATTTGAAGCTGTCTCCCTTACATTGGCAAGTATTTGACGCTAAATCATTCGTTTCGCATGGATTTGAAGCTAACCCTTCTACATCGCATTGATTTGAAGCTAAATCATGTGTATCGCATGGATTTTGCAACTAACTCGTTTGATTCGTCTGCATTTGGAGCTATATCAGTTATATCGCAAGTATCTGATGCTAAATCGTTTGTATGGCATGGATTTGAAGCTAACTCGTTTGTTTCGCATGCAGTCGAAGCTAAATCATGTATTTCAAATGTATTTGAAGCTAAACAATTTGATTCGCATGGATTTGGACCTAAGCCTACTACTTCGCATTGATATGAAGCTAAATCATGTGTTCCGCATGGATTTGAAGCTAACTCGTTCGTTTTTCCTGCTTTTGAACCTACTTCATTTATATCGCAAGTATTTGAAGCTAACTCGTTTGTTTCGCATACATTTGATGCCGTCTCCTTTATATTCGCAAGTATTCGACGCTAAATCATTCGTTTCGCATGGATTTGAAGCTAATCCTTCTTCTAGGAATTGATTTGAAAATAAATCGTGTGATTCGCATGGATTTGAAGCTAACTCGTTTGTTTTCCTGCTTTTGAACCTATTTCATTTATATCGCAAGTATTTGAAGCTAACTCGTCTGTTTCGCATACATTTGAAGCTGTCTCCCTTATATTGGCAAGTATTTGACGCTAAATCATTCGTTTCGCATGGATTTGAAGCTAAGCCTTCTACATCGCATTGATTTGAAGCTAAATCATGTGTATCGCATGGATTTTGCAACTAACTCGTTTGATTCGTCTGCATTTGGAGCTATATCAGTTATATCGCAAGTATCTGATGCTAAATCGTTTGTATGGCATGGATTTGAAGCTAAACCTTCTATGTCGCATTGATTTGAAGCTAAATCATGTGTTTCGCAAGGATTTGAAGCTAACTCGTTTGTTTTGCATGCAGTTGAAGCTAGATCTTGTAAATCACAAGTATTTGAACCTAAACCATTTGTTTCGCATGGATTCGAAAATCAGCCTTATACTTCGTATTGATTTGAAGCTAAATCATGTATTTCGCATGGATTTGCATCTAGCTCATTTGATTTCCCTGCATTTGTAGCAATGTCATGTATAAAACAAGTATTTGCAGCTAATCCATTTGTATCGCATGGATTTGAAGCTAACTCGTTTGTTTCGCATGCAGTTGTAGCTAAATAATGTATATCACAAGTATTTGTAGCTAAACCATTTGTTTTGCATGGATTTGAATCTAAGCCTTCTACTTCGCATTCATTTGAAGCTAAATCATTTGTTTCGCATGGATTTGAATCTAAGCCTTGTGCTTCGAATTGATATGAAGCTAAATCATTTGTTTCGCATGGAATTGAATCTACCTCGTATGTCCCTCCAGCTTTTGAAGCTGTATCACTTATATCGCAAGTATTTGAAGCTAAATCATATGGGTCGTATGGGTTTGAAGCAGAACCTTCTACATCGCATTGATTTGAAGCTAAATCATTTTTTTCGCATGGATGTGAAGCTAAACCTTCTACTCCGCATTGATTTGCAGCTAAATCATTTGTTTCGCATGGATTTGAATCTAAGCCTTGTCCTTCGAATTGATTTGAAGCTAAATCATGTGTTTCGTATGGATTTGAAGCTAAACCATCTACATTGCATTGACTTGAAGCTAAACCTTCTACATTCTATTGATTTGAAGCTAAACCTTCTACCTGTTTTGCTTTGAAGCTGAACCTTCTATATCATATTGATTTGCAGCTAAATCATGTGTATCGCGTGGATTTGATGCTAACTCGTTCGTTACGCATGCAGTTAAATCTAAATAACGTATATCACAAGTATTTGAAGCTGAACCATTTGATTCGCATGGATTTGAAGCTAAGCCTTCTAATTCGCATTAATTGGAAGTTAAATCACGTGTTTTGCATGGATTTGAAGCTAAGCCTTCTAATTCGCATTAATTGGAAGTTAAATCACGTGTTTTGCATGGATTTGAAGCTAAACCTTCTACATCGCATTGATTTGAAGCTAAATCATGTGTTTCGCATGCAGTTGAAGCTAAATCATGTCTTTCACAAGTATTTGAAGATGAACCATTTGAATCGCATTGATTTGAACCCGACCCTTCTACTTCGCACTGATTTGCAGCTAAATAATGTGTTTCGCATGGATTTGAAGCTAAACCTTCTACTTCGCATTCATTTGAATCTAAATCATTTGCTTCGCATGGATTTGAATCTAAGCCTTGTCCTTCGGATTGATTTGAAGCTAAATCATGTGTTTCGTACGTATTTGAAGCTAAACCTTCTACATGGCATTGATTTGAAGATAAACCTTCTATAATCTATTGATTTGAAGCTAAACCTTCTACCTCTTATTGATTTGAAGCTCAACCTTCTACATCGCATTGATTTGAAGATAAATCGTGTGTTTCGCATGGATTTGAAGCTAACTCGTTAGTTTCGCATGCAGTTGGAGCTAAATAATGTATATCACAAGTATTTGTAGCTAAACCATTTGTTTCGCATGGATTTGAAGCTACGCCTTCTACTTCGCATTGATTTGAAGCTAAATCATTTGTTTCGCATGGAATTGAAGCTACCTCGTATGTTCCTCCAGCTTTTGAAGCTGTATCACTTATATCGCAAGTATTTGAAGCTAAATCATATGTGTCGTATGGATTTGAAGCAGAACCTTCTACATCGCATTGATATGAAGCTAAATCTAGTGTATCGAATGGATTTGAAGCTAAACCTTCTACATCGCATTGATTTGCAGCTAAATCATTTGTTTCGCGTGGATTTGAATCTAAGCCTTGTCCTTCGAATTGATTTGAAGCTAAATCATGTGTTTCGTATGGTTTTGAAGCTAAACCATCTACATCGCATTGACTTGAAGCTAAACCTTCTACATTCTATTGATTTGAAGCTAAACCATCTACCTGTTTTGCTTTGAAGCTGAACCTTCTATATCGTATTGATTTGCAGCTAAATCATGTGTATCGCGTGGATTTGATGCTAACTCGTTCGTTACGCATGCAGTTAAATCTAAGTAACGTATATCACAAGTATTTGAAGCCGAACCATTTGATTCGCATGGATTTGAAGCTAAGCCTTCTACTTGGCATTAATTGGAAGTTAAATCACGTGTTTTGCATGGAATTGAATCTACCTCGTATGTCCCTCCAGCTTTTGAAGCTGTATCACTTATATCGCAAGTATTTGAAGCTAAATCATATGGGTCGTATGGGTTTGAAGCAGAACCTTCTACATCGCATTGATTTGAAGCTAAATCATTTTTTTCGCATGGATGTGAAGCTAAACCTTCTACATCGCATGATTTGCAGCTAAATCATTTGTTTCGCATGGATTTGAATCTAAGCCTTGTCCTTCGAATTGATTTGAAGCTAAATCATGTGTTTCGTATGGATTTGAAGCTAAACCATCTACATCGCATTTACTTGAAGCTAAACCTTCTACATTCTATTGATTTGAAGCTAAACCTTCTACCTGTTTTGCTTTGAAGCTGAACCTTCTATATCGTATTGATTTGCAGCTAAATCATGTGTATCGCGTGGATTTGATGCTAACTCGTTCGTTACGCATGCAGTTAAATCTAAATAACGTATATCACAAGTATTTGAAGCTAAACCATTTGATTCGCATGGATTTGAAGCTAAGCCTTCTAATTCGCATTAATTGGAAGTTAAATCACATGTTTTGCATGGATTTGAAGCTAAACCTTCTACATCGCATTGATTTGAAGCTAAATCATGTGTTTCGCATGCAGTTGAAGCTAAATCATGTCTTTGACAAGTATTTGAAGATGAACCATTTGAATCGCATTGATTTGAACCCGACCCTTCTACTTCGCACTGATTTGCAGCTAAATAATGTGTTTCGCATGGATTTGAAGCTAAACCTTCTACTTCGCATTCATTTGAATCTAATCATTTGCTTCGCATGGATTTGAATCTAAGCCTTGTCCTTCGAATTGATTTGAAGCTAAATCATGTGTTTCGTATGGATTTGAAGCTAAACCTTCTACATGGAATTGATTTGAAGTTAAACCTTCTATAATCTATTGATTTGAAGCTAAACCTTCTACCTCTTATTGATTTGAAGCTCAACCTTCTACATCGCATTGATTTGAAGATAAATCGTGTGTTTCGCATGGATTTGAAGCTAACTCGTTAGTTTCGCATGCAGTTGGAGCTAAATAATGTATATCACAAGTATTTGTAGCTAAACCATTTGTTTCGCATGGATTTGAAGCTACGCCTTCTACTTCGCATTGATTTGAAGCTAAATCATTTGTTTCGCATGGAATTGAAGCTACCTCGTATGTTCCTCCAGCTTTTGAAGCTGTATCACTTATATCGCAAGTATTTGAAGCTAAATCATATGTGCCGCATGGATTTGAAGCTGAACCTTCTACATCACATTGATTTGCAGCTAAATCATTTGTTTCGCATGGATGTGAATCTAAGCCTTGGCCTTCGAATTGATTTGAAGCTAAATCATATGTTTCGTATGGATTTGAAGCTAAACCTTCTACAACGCATTGATTTGAAGCTAAATCATGTGTCTCGCATGGAATTGAAGCTACCTCGTTTGTTTCGCCTGCATTTGAAGCTATATTACTTATATTTGCAAGTATTTGAAGCTAAACCATTTGTTTCGCATGGATTTGAAGCTAAGCCTTCTACTTCGCATTGATATGAAGCTAAATCATGTGTTCCGCATGGATTTGAAGCTAACACGTTCGTTTTTCCTGCTTTTGAACCTACTTCATATATATCGCAAGTAATTGAAGCTAACTCGTTTGTTTCGCATACATTTGAAGCCGTCTCCTTTATATTCGCAAGTATTTGACGCTAAATCATTCGTTTCGCATGGATTTGAAGCTAATCCTTCTTCTAGGAATTGATTTGAAAATAAATCGTGTGATTCGCATGGATTTGAAGCTAACTCGTTTGTTTTCCTGCTTTTGAACCTATTTCATTTATATCGCAAGTATTTGAAGCTAACTCGTCTGTTTCGCATACATTTGAAGCTGTCTCCCTTACATTGGCAAGTATTTGACGCTAAATCATTCGTTTCGCATGGATTTGAAGCTAAGCCTTCTACATCGCATTGATTTGAAGCTAAATCATGTGTATCGCATGGATTTTGCAACTAACTCGTTTGATTCGTCTGCATTTGGAGCTATATCAGTTATATCGCAAGTATCTGATGCTAAATCGTTTGTATGGCATGGATTTGAAGCTAACTCGTTTGTTTCGCATGCAGTCGAAGCTAAATCATGTATTTCAAATGTATTTGAAGCTAAACAATTTGATTCGCATGGATTTGGACCTAAGCCTACTACTTCGCATTGATATGAAGCTAAATCATGTGTTCCGCATGGATTTGAAGCTAACTCGTTCGTTTTTCCTGCTTTTGAACCTACTTCATTTATATCGCAAGTATTTGAAGCTAACTCGTTTGTTTCGCATACATTTGATGCCGTCTCCTTTATATTCGCAAGTATTCGACGCTAAATCATTCGTTTCGCATGGATTTGAAGCTAATCCTTCTTCTAGGAATTGATTTGAAAATAAATCGTGTGATTCGCATGGATTTGAAGCTATCTCGTTTGTTTTCCTGCTTTTGAACCTATTTCATTTATATCGCAAGTATTTGAAGCTAACTCGTCTGTTTCGCATACATTTGAAGCTGTCTCCCTTATATTGGCAAGTATTTGACGCTAAATCATTCGTTTCGCATGGATTTGAAGCTAAGCCTTCTACATCGCATTGATTTGAAGCTAAATCATGTGTATCGCATGGATTTTGCAACTAACTCGTTTGATTCGTCTGCATTTGGAGCTATATCAGTTATATCGCAAGTATCTGATGCTAAATCGTTTGTATGGCATGGATTTGAAGCTAAACCTTCTATGTCGCATTGATTTGAAGCTAAATCATGTGTTTCGCAAGGATTTGAAGCTAACTCGTTTGTTTTGCATGCAGTTGAAGCTAGATCTTGTAAATCACAAGTATTTGAACCTAAACCATTTGTTTCGCATGGATTCGAAAATCAGCCTTATACTTCGTATTGATTTGAAGCTAAATCATGTATTTCGCATGGATTTGCATCTAGCTCATTTGATTTCCCTGCATTTGTAGCAATGTCATGTATAAAACAAGTATTTGCAGCTAATCCATTTGTATCGCATGGATTTGAAGCTAACTCGTTTGTTTCGCATGCAGTTGTAGCTAAATAATGTATATCACAAGTATTTGTAGCTAAACCATTTGTTTTGCATGGATTTGAATCTAAGCCTTCTACTTCGCATTCATTTGAAGCTAAATCATTTGTTTCGCATGGATTTGAATCTAAGCCTTGTCCTTCGAATTGATTTGAAGCTAAATCATTTGTTTCGCATGGAATTGAATCTACCTCATATGTCCCTCCAGCTTTTGAAGCTGTATCACTTATATCGCAAGTATTTGAAGCTAAATCATATGGGTCGTATGGGTTTGAAGCAGAACCTTCTACATCGCATTGATTTGAAGCTAAATCATTTTTTTCGCATGGATGTGAAGCTAAACCTTCTACTCCGCATTGATTTGCAGCTAAATCATTTGTTTCGCATGGATTTGAATCTAAGCCTTGTCCTTCGAATTGATTTGAAGCTAAATCATGTGTTTCGTATGGATTTGAAGCTAAACCATCTACATTGCATTGACTTGAAGCTAAACCTTCTACATTCTATTGATTTGAAGCTAAACCTTCTACCTGTTTTGCTTTGAAGCTGAACCTTCTATATCATATTGATTTGCAGCTAAATCATGTGTATCGCGTGGATTTGATGCTAACTCGTTCGTTACGCATGCAGTTAAATCTAAATAACGTATATCACAAGTATTTGAAGCTGAACCATTTGATTCGCATGGATTTGAAGCTAAGCCTTCTAATTCGCATTAATTGGAAGTTAAATCACGTGTTTTGCATGGATTTGAAGCTAAGCCTTCTAATTCGCATTAATTGGAAGTTAAATCACGTGTTTTGCATGGATTTGAAGCTAAACCTTCTACATCGCATTGATTTGAAGCTAAATCATGTGTTTCGCATGCAGTTGAAGCTAAATCATGTCTTTCACAAGTATTTGAAGATGAACCATTTGAATCGCATTGATTTGAACCCGACCCTTCTACTTCGCACTGATTTGCAGCTAAATAATGTGTTTCGCATGGATTTGAAGCTAAACCTTCTACTTCGCATTCATTTGAATCTAAATCATTTGCTTCGCATGGATTTGAATCTAAGCCTTGTCCTTCGGATTGATTTGAAGCTAAATCATGTGTTTCGTACGTATTTGAAGCTAAACCTTCTACATGGCATTGATTTGAAGATAAACCTTCTATAATCTATTGATTTGAAGCTAAACCTTCTACCTCTTATTGATTTGAAGCTCAACCTTCTACATCGCATTGATTTGAAGATAAATCGTGTGTTTCGCATGGATTTGAAGCTAACTCGTTAGTTTCGCATGCAGTTGGAGCTAAATAATGTATATCACAAGTATTTGTAGCTAAACCATTTGTTTCGCATGGATTTGAAGCTACGCCTTCTACTTCGCATTGATTTGAAGCTAAATCATTTGTTTCGCATGGAATTGAAGCTACCTCGTATGTTCCTCCAGCTTTTGAAGCTGTATCACTTATATCGCAAGTATTTGAAGCTAAATCATATGTGTCGTATGGATTTGAAGCAGAACCTACTACATCGCATTGATTTGAAGCTAAATCTAGTGTATCGAATGGATTTGAAGCTAAACCTTCTACATCGCATTGATTTGCAGCTAAATCATTTGTTTCGCGTGGATTTGAATCTAAGCCTTGTCCTTCGAATTGATTTGAAGCTAAATCATGTGTTTCGTATGGTTTTGAAGCTAAACCATCTACATCGCATTGACTTGAAGCTAAACCTTCTACATTCTATTGATTTGAAGCTAAACCATCTACCTGTTTTGCTTTGAAGCTGAACCTTCTATATCGTATTGATTTGCAGCTAAATCATGTGTATCGCGTGGATTTGATGCTAACTCGTTCGTTACGCATGCAGTTAAATCTAAGTAACGTATATCACAAGTATTTGAAGCCGAACCATTTGATTCGCATGGATTTGAAGCTAAGCCTTCTACTTGGCATTAATTGGAAGTTAAATCACGTGTTTTGCATGGAATTGAATCTACCTCGTATGTCCCTCCAGCTTTTGAAGCTGTATCACTTATATCGCAAGTATTTGAAGCTAAATCATATGGGTCGTATGGGTTTGAAGCAGAACCTTCTACATCGCATTGATTTGAAGCTAAATCATTTTTTTCGCATGGATGTGAAGCTAAACCTTCTACATCGCATGATTTGCAGCTAAATCATTTGTTTCGCATGGATTTGAATCTAAGCCTTGTCCTTCGAATTGATTTGAAGCTAAATCATGTGTTTCGTATGGATTTGAAGCTAAACCATCTACATCGCATTGACTTGAAGCTAAACCTTCTACATTCTATTGATTTGAAGCTAAACCTTCTACCTGTTTTGCTTTGAAGCTGAACCTTCTATATCGTATTGATTTGCAGCTAAATCATGTGTATCGCGTGGATTTGATGCTAACTCGTTCGTTACGCATGCAGTTAAATCTAAATAACGTATATCACAAGTATTTGAAGCTAAACCATTTGATTCGCATGGATTTGAAGCTAAGCCTTCTAATTCGCATTAATTGGAAGTTAAATCACATGTTTTGCATGGATTTGAAGCTAAACCTTCTACATCGCATTGATTTGAAGCTAAATCATGTGTTTCGCATGCAGTTGAAGCTAAATCATGTCTTTGACAAGTATTTGAAGATGAACCATTTGAATCGCATTGATTTGAACCCGACCCTTCTACTTCGCACTGATTTGCAGCTAAATAATGTGTTTCGCATGGATTTGAAGCTAAACCTTCTACTTCGCATTCATTTGAATCTAATCATTTGCTTCGCATGGATTTGAATCTAAGCCTTGTCCTTCGAATTGATTTGAAGCTAAATCATGTGTTTCGTATGGATTTGAAGCTAAACCTTCTACATGGAATTGATTTGAAGTTAAACCTTCTATAATCTATTGATTTGAAGCTAAACCTTCTACCTCTTATTGATTTGAAGCTCAACCTTCTACATCGCATTGATTTGAAGATAAATCGTGTGTTTCGCATGGATTTGAAGCTAACTCGTTAGTTTCGCATGCAGTTGGAGCTAAATAATGTATATCACAAGTATTTGTAGCTAAACCATTTGTTTCGCATGGATTTGAAGCTACGCCTTCTACTTCGCATTGATTTGAAGCTAAATCATTTGTTTCGCATGGAATTGAAGCTACCTCGTATGTTCCTCCAGCTTTTGAAGCTGTATCACTTATATCGCAAGTATTTGAAGCTAAATCATATGTGTCGTATGGATTTGAAGCAGAACCTTCTACATCGCATTGATTTGAAGCTAAATCAGTTTTTTCGCATGGATGTGAAGCTAAACCTTCTACATCGCATTGATTTGCAGCTAAATCATTTGTTTCGCATGGATTTGAATCTAAGCCTTGTCCATCGAATTGATTTGAAGCTAAATCATGTGTTTCGTATGGATTTGAAGCTAAACCATCTACATCGCATTGACTTGAAGCTAAACCTTCTACATTCTATTGATTTGAAGCTAAACCTTCTACCTGTTTTGCTTTGAAGCTGAACCTTCTATATCGTATTGATTTGCAGCTAAATCATGTGTATCGCGTGGATTTGATGCTAACTCGTTCGTTACGCATGCAGTTAAATCTAAATAACGTATATCACAAGTATTTGAAGCCAAACCATTTGATTCGCATGGATTTGAAGCTAAGCCTTCTACTTGGCATTAATTGGAAGTTAAATCACGTGTTTTGCATGGATTTGAAGCTAAACCTTCTACATCGCATTGATTTGAAGCTAAATCATGTGTTTCGCATGCAGTTGAAGCTAAATCATGTCTTTCACAAGTATTTGAAGATGAACCATTTGAATCGCATTGATTTGAACCCGAGCCTTCTACTTCGCCCTGATTTGCAGCTAAATAATGTGTTTCGCATGGATTTGAAGCTAAACCTTCTACATCACATTGAATTGCAGCTAAATCATTTGTTTCGCATGGATGTAAATCTAAGCCTTGTCCTTCAAATTGATTTGAAGCTAAATCATGTGATTCGTATGGATTTGAAGCTAAACCTTCTACATCGCATTGATTTGAAGCTAAATCATGTGTCTCGCATGGAATTGAAGCTACCTCGTTTGTTCCTACAGCTTTTGAAGCTATATCACTTATATCGAAAGTATTTGAAGCTAAATCATGTGTATCGCATGGATTTGAAGCTAACTCGTTTGTTTCGCATGCAGTTGTAGCTAAATAATGTATATCACAAGTATTTGTAGCTAAACCATTTGTTTTGCATGGATTTGAATCTAAGCCTTCTACTTCGCATTCATTTGAAGCTAAATCATTTGTTTCGCATGGATTTGAATCTAAGCCTTGTCCTTCGAATTGATTTGAAGCTAAATCATGTGTTTCGTATGGATTTGAAGCTAAACCTTCTACATCGCATTGATTTTAAGCTAAATCATGTGTCTCGCATGGAGTTGAAGCTACCTCGTTTGTTCCTACAGCTTTTGAAGCTATATCACTTATATCGCAAGTATTTGAAGCTAAATCATATGTGTCGCATGGATTTGAAGCTGAACCTACTACATCGCATTGATTTGAAGCTAAATCTTGTGTATCGCATGGATTTGAAGCTAAGCCTTCTACATCGCATTGATTTGAAGCTAAATCATGTGTATCGCATGGATTTGAAGCTAACTCGTTCATTTCGCATGCAGTTGTAGCTAAATAATGTATATCACAAGTATTTGTAGCTAAACCATTTTTATCGCATGGATTTGAAGCTACGCCTTCTACTTCGTATTGATTTGAAGCTAAATCATTTGTTTCGCATGGAATTGAAGCTACCTCGTTTGTTCCTCCTGCTTTTGAAGCTATATGATTTATATTGCATGGATTTGAAGCTGAACCTACTACATCGCATTGATTTGAAGCTAAATCTTGTGTATCGCAAGGATTTGAAGCAAACCATCTACATCGCATTGATTTGAAGCTTAATCATGTGTTTCGCATGGATTTGATGCTAACTCGTTTGTTTCGCATGCTTTTGTAGCTATATAATGGATATCACAAGTATTTGTAGCTAAACCATTTGTTTCGCATGAACTTGAAGCTAAGCCTACTACTTCGAATTGATTTGAAGCTAAATCATTTGTTCCGCATGGAATTGAAGCTACCTCGTTTGTTGCTCCAGCTTTTGAAGCTGTATCACTTATATCGCAAGTATTTGAAGCTAAATCATATAGGTCGTATGAATTTGAACCAGAACCTTCTACATCGCAATGATTTGAAGCTAAATCTAGTATATCGCATGGATTTGAAGCTAAACCTTCTACATCGCATTGATTTGCAGCTAAATCATTTGTTTCGCGTGGATTTGAAGCTAAACCTTCTTCATCGCATTGATTTGCAGCTAAATCATGTGTTTCGCATGGATTTGAAGCTAACTCATTCGTTGCGCATGCAGTTAAATCTAAATAACGTATATCACAAGTATTTGAAGCTAAACCATTTGATTCGAATGGATTTGAAGCTAAGCCTTCTACTTCGCATTAATTGGAGGTTAAATCACGTGTTTTGCATGGATTTGAAGCTAAACCTTCTACGTCGCATTGATTTGAAGCTAAATCATGTGTTTCGCATGCAGTTCAAGCTAAATCATGTATTTCAGAAGTATTTGAAGATGAACCATTTGAATCGCACTGATTTGAACCCGAGCCTTCTACTTCGCACTGATTTGCAGCTAAATAATGTGTTTCGCATGGATTTGAAGCTAAACCTTCTACATCGCATTGATTTGAAGCTAAATCTAGTGTATCGCACGGATTTGAATCTAAACCTTATACATCGCATTGATTTGCAGCTAAATCATGTGTATCGCATGGATTTGAAGCTAAGCCTTCTACATCGCATTGATTTGAAGCTAAATCATGTGTCTCGCATGGAATTGAAGCTACCTCGTTTGTTCCTACAGCTTTTGAAGCTATATCACTTATATCACAAGTATTTGAAGCTAAATCATGTGTATCGCATGGATTTGAAGCTAACTCGTTTGTTTCGCATGCAGTTGTAGCTAAATAATGTATATCACAAGTATTTGTAGCTAAACCATTTGTTTTGCATGGATTTGAAGCTAACCTTCTTCATCGCATTGATTTGAAGCTAAATCATTTGTTTCGCATGGAATTGAAGCTACCTCGTTTGTTCCTCCTGCATTTGAAGCTATATCACTTATATCGCATGGTTTGAAGCTGAACCTACTACATCGCATTGATTTGAAGCTAAATCTTGTGTATCGCATGGATTTAATGCTAACTCGTTCGTTGCGCATGCAGTTAAATCTAAATAACGTATATCACAAGTATTTGAAGCTAAACCATTTGATTCGCATGGATTTGAAGCTAAGCCTTCTATTTCGCATTAATTGGAAGTTAAATCACGTGTTTTGCATGGATTTGAAGCTAAACCTTCTACATCACATTGATTTGCAGATAAATCATATGTTTCGCATGGATGTGAATCTAAGCCTTGGCCTTCGAATTGATTTGAAGCTAAATCATATGTTTCGTATGGATTTGAAGCTAAACCTTCTACATCGCATTGATTTTAAGCTAAATCATGTGTCTCGCATGGAATTGAAGCTACCTCGTTTGTTCCTACAGCTTTTGAAGCTATATCACTTATATCGCAAGAATTTGAAGCTAAATCATATGTGTCGCATGGATTTGAAGCTGAACCTACTACATCGCATTGATTTGAAGCTAAATCTTGTGTATCGCATGGATTTGAAGCTAAGCCTTCTACGTCGCATTGATTTGAAGCTAAATCTAGTGTGTTGCGTGGATTTGAAGCTAAACCTTCTACATCGCATTGAATTGCAGCAAAATCATTTGTTTCGCATGGATTAGAATCTAAGCCTTGTCCTTCGAATTGATTTGAAGCTAAATCATGTGTTTCGAATGGATTTGAAGCTAAACCTTCTACATCGCATTGATTTTAAGCTAAATCTTGTGTATCGCATGGATTTGAAGCAAACCATCTACATCGCATTGATTTGAAGATTAACCATGTGTTTCGCATGGATTTGATGCTAACTCGTTTGTTTCGCATGCAGTTGTAGCTATATAATGTATATCACAAGTATTTGTAGCTAAACCATTTGTTTCGCATGAATTTGAAGCTAAGCCTTCTACTTCGCATTGATTTGAAGCTAAATCATTTGTTTCGCATGGAATTGAAGCTACCTCGTTTGTTCCTCCAGCTTTTGAAGCTGTATCACTTATATCGCAAGTATTTGAAGCTAAATCATTTGTGTCGTATGGAATTGAAGCAGATCCTTCTACATCGCATTGTTTTGAAGCTAAATCTAGTGTATCGCATGGATTTGAAGCTAAACCTTCTTCATCGCATTGATTTGCATCTAAATCATGTGTTTCGCATGGATTTGAAGCTAAACCTTCTACATCGCATTGATTTGAAGCTAAATCTAGTGTATCGCACGGATTTGAATCTAAACCTTATACATCGCCATTGATTTGCAGCTAAATCATGTGTTTCTAATGGATTTGAAGCTAAACCTTCTACATCGCATTGATTTGTAGCTAAACCATTTGTTTTGCATGGATTTGAATCTAAGCCTTCTACTTCGCATTCATTTGAAGCTAAATCATTTGTTTCGCATGGATTTGAATCTAAGTCTTGTCCTTCGAATTGATTTGAAGCTAAATCATGTGTTTCGTATGGATTTGAAGCTAAACCTTCTAGCATCGCATTGATTTTAAGCTAAATCATGTGTCTCGCATGGATTTGAAGCTAAACCTTCTACATCGCATTGATTTGTAGCTAAACCATTTGTTTTGCATGGATTTGAATCTAAGCCTTCTACTTCGCATTCATTTGAAGCTAAATCATTTGTTTCGCATGGATTTGAATCTAAGCCTTCTACATCGCATTGATTTGAAGATAAATCGTGTGTTTCGCATGGATTTGAAGCTAACTCGTTAGTTTCGCATGCAGTTGTAGCTAAATAATTTATATCACAAGTATTTGTAGCTAAACCATTTTTTTCGCATGGATTTGTAGCTACGCCTTCTACTTCGCATTGATTTGAAGCTAAATCATTTGTTTCGCATGGAATTGAATCTACCTCGTATGTCCCTCCAGCTTTTGAATCTGTATCACTTATATCGCAAGTATTTGCAGCTAAATCATATGGGTCGTATGGGTTTGAAGCAGAACCTTCTACATCGCATTGATTTGAAGTTAAATCTTGTGTATCGCATGGATTTGAAGCTAAGCCTTCTGCATCGCATGATTTGAAGCTAAATCATGTGTATCGCATGGATTTGAAGCTAGCTCGTTCGTTTCGCATGCAGTTGTAGCTAAATAATTTATATCACAAGTATTTGTAGCTAAACCATTTGTTTCGCATGGATTTGAATCTAAGCCTTGTCCTTCGAATTGATTTGAAGCTAAATCATGTGTTTCGTATGGATTTGAAGCTAAACCTTCTACATCGCATTGATTTGAAGATAAATCGTGTGATTCGCATGGATTTGAAGCTAACTCGGTAGTTTCGCATGCAGTTGTAGCTAAATAATGAATATCTCAAGTATTTGTAGCTAAACCATTTGTTTCGCATCGATTTAAGCTACTCCTTCTACTTCGCATTGATTTGTAGCTAAACCATTTGTTTCCCATGAATTTGAAGCTAAGCCTTCTACTTCGCATTGATTTGAAGCTAAATCATGTGTCTCGCATGGAATTGAAGCTACCTCGTTTGTTCCTACAGCTTTTGAAGCTATATTACTTATATCTCAAGTATTTGAAGCTAAATCATGTGTATCGCATGGATTTGAAGCTAACTCGTTTGTTTCGCATGCAGTTGTAGCTAAATAATGTATATCACAAGTATTTGTAGCTAAACCATTTGTTTTGCATGGATTTGAAGCTAAACCTTCTTCATCGCATTGATTTGCAGCTAGAATCATGTGTTTCGCATGGATTTGAAGCTAAACCTTCTACATCGCATTGATTTGAAGCTAAATCTAGTGTATCGCACGGATTTGAATCTAAACCTTATACATCGCATTGATTTGCAGCTAAATCATGTGTTTCGCATGGATTTGAAGCTAAACCTTCTACATCGCATTGATTTGTAGCTAAACCATTTGTTTTGCATGAATTTGAATCTAAGCCTTCTACTTCGCATTCATTTGAAGCTAAATCATTTGTTTCGCATGGATTTGAATCTAAGCCTTCTACATCGCATTGATTTGAAGATAAATCGTGTGTTTCGCATGGATTTGAAGCTACCTCGTTAGTTTCGCATGCAGTTGTAGCTAAATAATTTATATCACAAGTATTTGTAGCTAAACCATTTTTTTCGCATGGATTTGTAGCTACGCCTTCTACTTCGCATTGATTTGAAGCTAAATCATTTGTTTCGCATGGAATTGAATCTACCTCGTATGTTCCTCCAGCTTTTGAACCTGTATCACTTATATCGCAAGTATTTGAAGCTAAATCATTTGTGTCGTATGGAATTGAAGCAGATCCTTCTACATCCCATTGTTTTGAAGCTAAATCTAGTGTATCGCATGGATTTGAAGCTAAACCTTCTTCATCGCATTGATTTGCATCTAAATCATGTGTTTCGCATGGATTTGAAGCTAAACCTTCTACATCGCATTGATTTGAAGCTAAATCTAGTGTATCGCACGGATTTGAATCTAAACCTTATACATCGCATTGATTTGCAGCTAAATCATGTGTTTCGCATGGATTTGAAGCTAAACCTTCTACATCGCATTGATTTGTAGCTAAACCATTTGTTTTGCATGGATTTGAATCTAAGCCTTCTACTTCGCATTCATTTGAAGCTAAATCATTTGTTTCGCATGGATTTGAATCTAAGTCTTGTCCTTCGAATTGATTTGAAGCTAAATCATGTGTTTCGTATGGATTTGAAGCTAAACCTTCTACATCGCATTGATTTTAAGCTAAATCATGTGTCTCGCATGGATTTGAAGCTAAACCTTCTACATCGCATTGATTTGTAGCTAAACCATTTGTTTTGCATGGATTTGAATCTAAGCCTTCTACTTCGCATTCATTTGAAGCTAAATCATTTGTTTCGCATGGATTTGAATCTAAGCCTTCTACATCGCATTGATTTGAAGATAAATCGTGTGTTTCGCATGGATTTGAAGCTAACTCGTTAGTTTCGCATGCAGTTGTAGCTAAATAATTTATATCACAAGTATTTGTAGCTAAACCATTTTTTTCGCATGGATTTGTAGCTACGCCTTCTACTTCGCATTGATTTGAAGCTAAATCATTTGTTTCGCATGGAATTGAATCTACCTCGTATGTCCCTCCAGCTTTTGAATCTGTATCACTTATATCGCAAGTATTTGCAGCTAAATCATATGGGTCGTATGGGTTTGAAGCAGAACCTTCTACATCGCATTGATTTGAAGTTAAATCTTGTGTATCGCATGGATTTGAAGCTAAGCCTTCTGCATCGCATGATTTGAAGCTAAATCATGTGTATCGCATGGATTTGAAGCTAGCTCGTTCGTTTCGCATGCAGTTGTAGCTAAATAATTTATATCACAAGTATTTGTAGCTAAACCAGTTGTTTCGCATGGATTTGAATCTAAGCCTTGTCCTTCGAATTGATTTGAAGCTAAATCATGTGTTTCGTATGGATTTGAAGCTAAACCTTCTACATCGCATTGATTTTAAGCTAAATCATGTGTCTCGCATGGAATTGAAGCTACCTCGTTTGTTCCTACAGCTTTTGAAGCTATATCACTTATATCGCAAGTATTGGAAGCTAAATCATATGTGTATCATGGATTTGAAGCTAAACCTTCTACATCGCATTGATTTTAAGCTAAATCTTGTGTATCGCATGGATTTGAAGCAAACCATCTACATCGCATTGATTTGAAGATTAATCATGTGTTTCGCATGGACTTGATGCTAACTCGTTTGTTTCGCATGCAGTTGTAGCTATATAATGTATATCACAAGTATTTGTAGCTAAACCATTTGTTTCGCATGTATTTGAAGCTAAGCCTTCTACTTCGCATTGATTTTAAGCTAAATCATGTGTCTCGCATGGATTTGAAGCTAAACCTTCTACATCGCATTGATTTGTAGCTAAACCATTTGTTTTGCATGGATTTGAATCTAAGCCTTCTACTTCGCATTCATTTGAAGCTAAATCATTTGTTTCGCATGGATTTGAATCTAAGCCTTCTACATCGCATTGATTTGAAGATAAATCGTGTGTTTCGCATGGATTTGAAGCTAACTCGTTAGTTTTCGCATGCAGTTGTAGCTAAATAATTTATATCACAAGTATTTGTAGCTAAATCATTTTTTTCGCATGGATTTGTAGCTACGCCTTCTACTTCGCATTGATTTGAAGCTAAATCATTTGTTTCGCATGGAATTGAATCTACCTCGTACGTCCCTCCAGCTTTTGAACCTGTATCACTTATATCGCAATTATTTGAAGCTAAATCGTATGGGTCGTATGGGTTTGAAGCAGAACCTTCTACATCGCATTGATTTGAAGTTAAATCTTGTGTATCGCATGGATTTGAAGCTAAGCCTTCTGCATCGCATGATTTGAAGCTAAATCATGTGTATCGCATGGATTTGAAGCTAGCTCGTTCGTTTCGCATGCAGTTGTAGCTAAATAATGTATATCACAAGTATTTGTAGCTAAACCATTTGTTTCGCATGGATTTGAATCTAAGCCTTGTCCTTCGAATTGATTTGAAGCTAAATCATGTGTTTCGTATGGATTTGAAGCTAAACCTTCTACATCGCATTGATTTGAAGATAAATCGTGTGATTCGCATGGATTTGAAGCTAACTCGGTAGTTTCGCATGCAGTTGTAGCTAAATAATGAATATCTCAAGTATTTGTAGCTAAACCATTTGTTTCGCATCGATTTAAGCTACTCCTTCTACTTCGCATTGATTTGTAGCTAAACCATTTGTTTCCCATGAATTTGAAGCTAAGCCTTCTACTTCGCATTGATTTGAAGCTAAATCATGTGTCTCGCATGGAATTGAAGCTACCTCGTTTGTTCCTACAGCTTTTGAAGCTATATTACTTATATCACAAGTATTTGAAGCTAAATCATGTGTATCGCATGGATTTGAAGCTAACTCGTTTGTTTCGCATGCAGTTGTAGCTAAATAATGTATATCACAAGTATTTGTAGCTAAACCATTTGTTTTGCATGGATTTGAAGCTAAACCTTCTTCATCGCATTGATTTGCAGCTAAATCATGTGTTTCGCATGGATTTGAAGCTAAACCTTCTACATCGCATTGATTTGAAGCTAAATCTAGTGTATCGCACGGATTTGAATCTAAACCTTATACATCGCATTGATTTGCAGCTAAATCATGTGTTTCGCATGGATTTGAAGCTAAACCTTCTACATCGCATTGATTTGAAGCTAAATCATGTGTTTCGCATGCAGTTGAAGCTAAATCATGTCTTTCACAAGTATTTGAAGATGAACCATTTGAATCGCATTGATTTGAACCCGACCCTTCTACTTCGCACTGATTTGCAGCTAAATAATGTGTTTCGAATGGATTTGAAGCTAAACCTTCTACATCGCATTGATTTGCAGCTAAATCATGTGTTTCGCATGGATTTGAAGCTAACTCGTTCGTTTCGCCTCCATTTGAAACTATATCACTTATATCGCAAATATTTGAAGCTAAATCATATGTGCCGCATGGATTTGAAGCTGAACCTTCTACAGCGCATTGATTTGAAGCTAAATCGTGTGTATCGCATGGATTTAAAGCTAAACCTTCTACATCACATTGATTTGCAGCTAAATCATATGTTTCGCATGGATGTGAATCTAAGCCTTGGCCTTCGAATTGATTTGAAGCTGAATCATATGTTTCGTATGGATTTGAAGCTAAACCTTCTACATCGCATTGATTTTAAGCTAAATCATGTGTCTCGCATGGAATTGAAGCTACCTCGTTTGTTCCTACAGCTTTTGAAGCTATATCACTTATATCGCAAGTATTTGAAGCTAAATCATATGTGTCGCATGGATTTGAAGCTGAACCTACTACATCGCATTGATTTGAAGCTAAATCTTGTGTATCGCATGTATTTGAAGCTAAGCCTTCTGCATCGCATTATTTGAAGCTAAATCATGTGTATCGCATGGATTTGAAGTTAACTCGTTCGTTTCGCATGCAGTTGTAGCTAAATAATGTATATCACAAGTATTTGTAGCTAAATCATTTGTTTTGCATGGATTTAAAGCTTAGCCTTCTACTTCGCATTGATTTGAAGCTAAATCATTTGTTTCGCATGGAATTGAAGCTACCTCGTTTGTTCCTCCTGCATTTAAAACTACATCACTTATATCGCATGGATTTGAAGCTGAACCTACTACATCGCATTGATTTGAAGCTAAATCTTGTGTATCGCATGGATTTGAAGCTAAGCCTTCTACGTCGCATTGATTTGAAGCTAAATCTAGTGTATCGCGTGGATTTGAAGCTAAACCTTCTACATCGCATTGAATTGCAGCTAAATCATTTGTTTCGCATGGATTAGAATCTAAGCCTTGTCCTTCGAATTGATTTGAAGCTAAATCATGTGTTTCGTATGGATTTGAAGCTAAACCTTCTACATCGCATTGATTTTAAGCTAAATCTTGTGTATCGCATGGATTTGAAGCAAACCATCTACATCGCATTGATTTTAAGCTAAATCTTGTGTATCGCATGGATTTGAAGCAAACCATCTACATCGCATTGATTTGAAGATTAATCATGTGTTTCGCATGGATTTGATGCTAACTCGTTTGTTTCGCATGCAGTTGTAGCTATATAATGTATATCACAAGTATTTGTAGCTAAACCATTTGTTTCGCATGAATTTGAAGCTAAGCCTTCTACTTCGCATTGATTTGAAGCTAAATCATTTGTTTCGCATGGAATTGAAGCTACCTCGTTTGTTCCTCCAGCTTTTGAAGCTGTATCACTTATATCGCAATTATTTGAAGCTAAATCATTTGTTTCGCATGGATTTGAATCTAAGCCTTCTACATCGCATTGATTTGAAGATAAATCGTGTGTTTCGCATGGATTTGAAGCTAACTCGTTAGTTTCGCATGCAGTTGTAGCTAATTAATTTATATCACAAGTATTTGTAGCTAAACCATTTTTTTCGCATGGATTTGTAGCTACGCCTTCTACTTCGCATTGATTTGAAGCTAAATCATTTGTTTCGCATGGAATTGAATCTACCTCGTATGTCCCTCCAGCTTTTGAACCTGTATCACTTATATCGCAAGTATTTGAAGCTAAATCATGTGTTTCGTATGGATTTGAAGCTAAACCTTCTACATCGCATTGATTTTAAGCTAAATCATGTGTCTCGCATGGAATTGAAGCTACCTCGTTTGTTCCTACAGCTTTTGAAGCTATATCACTTATATCGCAAGTATTGGAAGCTAAATCATATGTGTATCATGGATTTGAAGCTAAACCTTCTACATCGCATTGATTTTAAGCTAAATCTTGTGTATCGCATGGATTTGAAGCAAACCATCTACATCGCATTGATTTGAAGATTAATCATGTGTTTCGCATGGACTTGATGCTAACTCGTTTGTTTCGCATGCAGTTGTAGCTATATAATGTATATCACAAGTATTTGTAGCTAAACCATTTGTTTCGCATGTATTTGAAGCTAAGCCTTCTACTTCGCATTGATTTTAAGCTAAATCATGTGTCTCGCATGGATTTGAAGCTAAACCTTCTACATCGCATTGATTTGTAGCTAAACCATTTGTTTTGCATGGATTTGAATCTAAGCCTTCTACTTCGCATTCATTTGAAGCTAAATCATTTGTTTCGCATGGATTTGAATCTAAGCCTTCTACATCGCATTGATTTGAAGGTAAATCGTGTGTTTCGCATGGATTTGAAGCTAACTCGTTAGTTTCGCATGCAGTTGTAGCTAAATAATTTATATCACAAGTATTTGTAGCTAAATCATTTTTTTCGCATGGATTTGTAGCTACGCCTTCTACTTCGCATTGATTTGAAGCTAAATCATTTGTTTCGCATGGAATTGAATCTACCTCGTACGTCCCTCCAGCTTTTGAACCTGTATCACTTATATCGCAATTATTTGAAGCTAAATCGTATGGGTCGTATGGGTTTGAAGCAGAACCTTCTACATCGCATTGATTTGAAGTTAAATCTTGTGTATCGCATGGATTTGAAGCTAAGCCTTCTGCATCGCATGATTTGAAGCTAAATCATGTGTATCGCATGGATTTGAAGCTAGCTCGTTCGTTTCGCATGCAGTTGTAGCTAAATAATGTATATCACAAGTATTTGTAGCTAAACCATTTGTTTCGCATGGATTTGAATCTAAGCCTTGTCCTTCGAATTGATTTGAAGCTAAATCATGTGTTTCGTATGGATTTGAAGCTAAACCTTCTACATCGCATTGATTTGAAGATAAATCGTGTGATTCGCATGGATTTGAAGCTAACTCGGTAGTTTCGCATGCAGTTGTAGCTAAATAATGAATATCTCAAGTATTTGTAGCTAAACCATTTGTTTCGCATCGATTTAAGCTACTCCTTCTACTTCGCATTGATTTGTAGCTAAACCATTTGTTTCCCATGAATTTGAAGCTAAGCCTTCTACTTCGCATTGATTTGAAGCTAAATCATGTGTCTCGCATGGAATTGAAGCTACCTCGTTTGTTCCTACAGCTTTTGAAGCTATATTACTTATATCACAAGTATTTGAAGCTAAATCATGTGTATCGCATGGATTTGAAGCTAACTCGTTTGTTTCGCATGCAGTTGTAGCTAAATAATGTATATCACAAGTATTTGTAGCTAAACCATTTGTTTTGCATGGATTTGAAGCTAAACCTTCTTCATCGCATTGATTTGCAGCTAAATCATGTGTTTCGCATGGATTTGAAGCTAAACCTTCTACATCGCATTGATTTGAAGCTAAATCTAGTGTATCGCACGGATTTGAATCTAAACCTTATACATCGCATTGATTTGCAGCTAAATCATGTGTTTCGCATGGATTTGAAGCTAAACCTTCTACATCGCATTGATTTGAAGCTAAATCATGTGTTTCGCATGCAGTTGAAGCTAAATCATGTCTTTCACAAGTATTTGAAGATGAACCATTTGAATCGCATTGATTTGAACCCGACCCTTCTACTTCGCACTGATTTGCAGCTAAATAATGTGTTTCGAATGGATTTGAAGCTAAACCTTCTACATCGCATTGATTTGCAGCTAAATCATGTGTTTCGCATGGATTTGAAGCTAACTCGTTCGTTTCGCCTCCATTTGAAACTATATCACTTATATCGCAAATATTTGAAGCTAAATCATATGTGCCGCATGGATTTGAAGCTGAACCTTCTACAGCGCATTGATTTGAAGCTAAATCGTGTGTATCGCATGGATTTAAAGCTAAACCTTCTACATCACATTGATTTGCAGCTAAATCATATGTTTCGCATGGATGTGAATCTAAGCCTTGGCCTTCGAATTGATTTGAAGCTGAATCATATGTTTCGTATGGATTTGAAGCTAAACCTTCTACATCGCATTGATTTTAAGCTAAATCATGTGTCTCGCATGGAATTGAAGCTACCTCGTTTGTTCCTACAGCTTTTGAAGCTATATCACTTATATCGCAAGTATTTGAAGCTAAATCATATGTGTCGCATGGATTTGAAGCTGAACCTACTACATCGCATTGATTTGAAGCTAAATCTTGTGTATCGCATGTATTTGAAGCTAAGCCTTCTGCATCGCATTATTTGAAGCTAAATCATGTGTATCGCATGGATTTGAAGTTAACTCGTTCGTTTCGCATGCAGTTGTAGCTAAATAATGTATATCACAAGTATTTGTAGCTAAATCATTTGTTTTGCATGGATTTAAAGCTTAGCCTTCTACTTCGCATTGATTTGAAGCTAAATCATTTGTTTCGCATGGAATTGAAGCTACCTCGTTTGTTCCTCCTGCATTTAAAACTACATCACTTATATCGCATGGATTTGAAGCTGAACCTACTACATCGCATTGATTTGAAGCTAAATCTTGTGTATCGCATGGATTTGAAGCTAAGCCTTCTACGTCGCATTGATTTGAAGCTAAATCTAGTGTATCGCGTGGATTTGAAGCTAAACCTTCTACATCGCATTGAATTGCAGCTAAATCATTTGTTTCGCATGGATTAGAATCTAAGCCTTGTCCTTCGAATTGATTTGAAGCTAAATCATGTGTTTCGTATGGATTTGAAGCTAAACCTTCTACATCGCATTGATTTTAAGCTAAATCTTGTGTATCGCATGGATTTGAAGCAAACCATCTACATCGCATTGATTTTAAGCTAAATCTTGTGTATCGCATGGATTTGAAGCAAACCATCTACATCGCATTGATTTGAAGATTAATCATGTGTTTCGCATGGATTTGATGCTAACTCGTTTGTTTCGCATGCAGTTGTAGCTACATAATGTATATCACAAGTATTTGTAGCTAAACCATTTGTTTCGCATGAATTTGAAGCTAAGCCTTCTACTTCGCATTGATTTGAAGCTAAATCATTTGTTTCGCATGGAATTGAAGCTACCTCGTTTGTTCCTCCAGCTTTTGAAGCTGTATCACTTATATCGCAATTATTTGAAGCTAAATCATTTGTTTCGCATGGATTTGAATCTAAGCCTTCTACATCGCATTGATTTGAAGATAAATCGTGTGTTTCGCATGGATTTGAAGCTAACTCGTTAGTTTCGCATGCAGTTGTAGCTAAATAATTTATATCACAAGTATTTGTAGCTAAACCATTTTTTTCGCATGGATTTGTAGCTACGCCTTCTACTTCGCATTGATTTGAAGCTAAATCATTTGTTTCGCATGGAATTGAATCTACCTCGTATGTCCCTCCAGCTTTTGAACCTGTATCACTTATATCGCAAGTATTTGAAGCTAAATCATATGGGTCGTATGGGTTTGAAGCAGAACCTTCTACATCGCATTGATTTGAAGTTAAATCTTGTGTATCGCATGGATTTGAAGCTAAGCCTTCTGCATCGCATGATTTGAAGCTAAATCATGTGTATCGCATGGATTTGAAGCTAGCTCGTTCGTTTCGCATGCAGTTGTAGCTAAATAATGTATATCACAAGTATTTGTAGCTAAACCATTTGTTTCGCATGGATTTGAATCTAAGCCTTGTCCTTCGAATTGATTTGAAGCTAAATCATGTGTTTCGTATGGATTTGAAGCTAAACCTTCTACATCGCATTGATTTTAAGCTAAATCATGTGTCTCGCATGGAATTGAAGCTACCTCGTTTGTTCCTACTGCTTTTGAAGCTATATCACTTATATCGCAAGTATTGGAAGCTAAATCATATGTGTCGCATGGATTTGAAGCTGAACCTACTACATCGCATTGATTTGAAGCTAAATCTAGTGTATCGCATGGATTTGAAGCTGAACCTACTACATCGCATTGATTTGAAGCTAAATCTTGTGTATCGCATGGATTTGAAGAAAACCATCTTCATCGTATTGATTTGAAGCTTAATCATGTGTTCCGCATGGATTTGATGCTAACTCGTTTGTTTCGCATGCAGTTGTAGCTAAATAACGTATATCACAAGTATTTGTAGCTAAACCATTTATTTTCCATGAATTTGAAGCTAAGCCTTCTACTTCGCATTGATTTGAAGCTAAATCATTTGTTTCGCATGGATTTGAAGCTAAACTCGTTCGTTGCGCATGCAGTTAAATCTAAATAACGTATATCACAAGTATTTGAAGCTAAACCATTTGATTCGCACGGATTTGAACCTAAGCCTTCTACTTCGCCTTAATTGGAAGATAAATCACGTATTTTGCATGGATTTGAAGCTAAACCTTCTACTTCGCATTGATTTGAAGCTAAATCATTTGTTTCGCATGGAATTGAAGCTACCTCGTTTGTTCCTCCTGCATTTAAAACTATATCACTTATATCGCATGGATTTGAAGCTGAACCTACTACATCGCATTGATTTGAAGCTAAATCTTGTGTATCGCATGGATTTGAAGCTAAGCCTTCTACGTCGCATTGATTTGAAGCTAAATCTAGTGAATCGCGTGGATTTGAAGCTAAACCTTCTACATCGCATTGATTTGCAGCTAAATCATTTGTTTCGCATGGATTAGAATCTAAGCCTTGTCCTTCGAATTGATTTGAAGCTAAATCATGTGTTTCGTATGGATTTGAAGGTAAACCTTCTACATCGCATTGATTTTAAGCTAAATCTTGTGTATCGCATGGATTTGAAGCAAACCATCTACATCGCATTGATTTGAAGATTAATCATGTGTTTCGCATGGACTTGATGCTAACTCGTTTGTTTCGCATGCAGTTGTAGCTATATAATGTATATCACAAGTATTTGTAGCTAAACCATTTGTTTCGCATGAATTTGAAGCTAAGCCTTCTACTTCGCATTGATTTGAAGCTAAATCATTTGTTTCGCATGGAATTGAAGCTACCTCGTTTGTTCCTCCAGCTTTTGAAGCTGTATCACTTATATCGCAAGTATTTGAAACTAAATCATTTGTGTCGTATGGAATTGAAGCAGATCCTTCTACATCGCATTGTTTTGAAGCTAAATCTAGTGTATCGCATGGATTTGAAGCTAAACCTTCTTCATCGCATTGATTTGCATCTAAATCATGTGTTTCGCATGGATTTGAAGCTAAGCCTTCTACTTGGCATTAATTGGAAGTTAAATCACGTGTTTTGCATGGAATTGAATCTACCTCGTATGTCCCTCCAGCTTTTGAAGCTGTATCACTTATATCGCAAGTATTTGAAGCTAAATCATATGTGTCGTATGGATTTGAAACAGAACCTTCTACATCGCATTGATTTGAAGCTAAATCTAGTGTATCGAATGGATTTGAAGCTAAACCTTCTACATCGCATTGATTTGCAGCTAAATCATTTGTTTCGCATGGATTTGAATCTAAGCCTTGTCCTTCGAATTGATTTGAAGCTAAATCATTTGTTTCGTATGGATTTGAAGCTAAACCATCTACATCGCATTGACTTGAAGCTAAACCTTCTACATTCTATTGATTTGAAGCTAAACCTTCTACCTGTTTTGCTTTAAAGCTGAACCTTCTATATCGTATTGATTTGCAGCTAAATCATGTGTTTCGCGTGGATTTGATGCTAACTCGTTCGTTACGCATGCAGTTAAATCTAAATAACGTATATCACAAGTATTTGAAGCTAAACCATTTGATTCGCATGGATTTGAAGCTAAGCCTTCTAATTCGCATTAATTGGAAGTTAAATCACGTGTTTTGCATGGATTTGAAGCTAAACCTTCTACATCGCATTGATTTGAAGCTAAATCATGTGTTTCGCATGCAGTTGAAGCTAAATCATGTCTTTCATAAGTATTTGAAGATGAACCATTTGAATCGCATTGATTTGAACCCGAGCCTTCTACTTCGCCCTGATTTGCAGCTAAATAATGTGTTTCGCATGGATTTGAAGCTAAACCTTCTACATCACATTGAATTGCAGCTAAATCATTTGTTTCGCATGGATGTAAATCTAAGCCTTGTCCTTCAAATTGATTTGAAGCTAAATCATGTGATTCGTATGGATTTGAATCTAAGCCTTCTACCTCGCATTCATTTGAAGCTAAATCATTTGTTTCGCATGGATTTGAATCTAAGCCTTGTCCTTCGAATTGATTTGAAGCTAAATCATGTGTTTCGTATGGATTTGAAGCTAAACCTTCTACATCGCATTGATTTTAAGCTAAATCATGTGTCTCGCATGGAATTGAAGCTACCTCGTTTGTTCCTACAGCTTTTGAAGCTATATCACATGTATCGCAAGTATTTGAAGCTAAATCATATGTGTCGCATGGATTTGAAGCTGAACCTACTACATCGCATTGATTTGAAGCTAAATCTTGTGTATCGCATGGATTTGAAGCTAAGCCTGCTACATCGCATTGATTTGAAGATTAATCGTGTGTTTCGCATGGATTTGAAGCTAACTCGTTAGTTTCGCATGCAGTTGTAGCTAAATAATGTACATCACAAGTATTTGTAGCTAAACCATTTTTTTCGCATGGATTTGTAGCTACGCCTTCTACTTCGCATTCATTTGAAGCTAAATCATTTGTTTCGCATGGATTTGAATCTAAGCCTTGTCCTTCGATTGATTTGAAGCTAAATCATGTGTTTCGTATGGATTTGAAGCTAAACCTTCTACATCGCATTGATTTTAAGCTAAATCATGTGTCTCGCATGGAGTTGAAGCTACCTCGTTTGTTCCTACAGCTTTTGAAGCTATATCACTTATATCGCAAGTATTTGAAGCTAAATCATATGTGTCGCATGGATTTGAAGCTGAACCTACTACATCGCATTGATTTGAAGCTAAATCTTGTGTATCGCATGGATTTGAAGCTAAGCCTTCTACATCGCATTGATTTGAAGCTAAATCATGTGTATCGCATGGATTTGAAGCTAACTCGTTCATTTCGCATGCAGTTGTAGCTAAATAATGTATATCACAAGTATTTGTAGCTAAACCATTTGTTTTGCATGGATTTAAAGCTTAGCCTTCTACTCCGCTTTGATTTGAAGCTAAATCATTTGTTTCGCATGGAATTGAAGCTACCTCGTTTGTTCCTCCTGCATTTGAAGCTATATCACTTATATCGCATGGATTTGAAGCTGAACCAACTACATCGCATTGATTTGAAGCTAAATCATGTGTATCGCATGGATTTGATGCTAACTCGTTTGTTTCGCATGCAGTTGTAGCTTAATAATGTATATCACAAGTATTTGTAGCTAAACCATTTTTATCGCATGGATTTGAAGCTACGCCTTCTACTTCGTATTGATTTGAAGCTAAATCATTTGTTTCGCATGGAATTGAAGCTACCTCGTTTGTTCCTCCTGCTTTTGAAGCTATATGATTTATATTGCATGGATTTGAAGCTGAACCTACTACATCGCATTGATTTGAAGCTAAATCTTGTGTATCGCATGGATTTGAAGCAATCTATGTACATCGCATTGATTTGAAGCTTAATCATGTGTTTCGCATGGATTTGATGCTAACTCGTTTGTTTCGCATGCTTTTGTAGCTATATAATGGATATCACAAGTATTTGTAGCTAAACCATTTGTTTCGCATGAACTTGAAGCTAAGCCTACTACTTTGAATTGATTTGAAGCTAAATCATTTGTTCCGCATGGAATTGAAGCTACCTCGTTTGTTGCTCCAGCTTTTGAAGCTGTATCACTTATATCGCAAGTATTTGAAGCTAAATCATATGGGTCGTATGAATTCGAACCAGAACCTTCTACATCGCAATGATTTGAAGCTAAATCTAGTATATCGCATGGATTTGAAGCTAAACCTTCTACATCGCATTGATTTGCAGCTAAATCATTTGTTTCGCGTGGATTTGAAGCTAAACCTTCTTCATCGCATTGATTTGCAGCTAAATCATGTGTTTCGCATGGATTTGAAGCTAACTCATTTGTTGCGCATGCAGTTAAATCTAAATAACGTATATCACAAGTATTTGAAGCTAAACCATTTGATTCGAATGGATTTGAAGCTAAGCCTTCTACTTCGCATTAATTGGAGGTTAAATCACGTGTTTTGCATGGATTTGAAGCTAAACCTTCTACGTCGCATTGATTTGAAGCTAAATCATGTGTTTCGCATGCAGTTCAAGCTAAATCATGTTTTTCAGAAGTATTTGAAGATGAACCATTTGAATCGCACTGATTTGAACCCGAGCCTTCTACTTCGCACTGATTTGCAGCTAAATAATGTGTTTCGCATGGATTTGAAGCTAAACGTTCTACATCGCATTGATTTGAAGCTAAATCTAGTGTATCGCACGGATTTGAATCTAAACCTTATACATCGCATTGATTTGCAGCTAAATCATGTGTATCGCATGGATTTGAAGCTAACTCGTTTGTTTCGCATGCAGTTGTAGCTAAATAATGTATATCACAAGTATGTGTAGCTAAACCATTTGTTTTGCATGGATTTGAATCTAAGCCTTCTACTTCGCATTCATTTGAAGCTAAATCATTTGTTTCGCATGGATTTGAATCTAAGCCTTGTCCTTCGAATTGATTTGAAGCTAAATCATGTGTTTCGTATGGATTTGAAGCTAAACCTTCTACATCGCATTGATTTTAAGCTAAATCATGTGTCTCGCATGGAATTGAAGCTACCTCGTTTGTTCCTACAGCTTTTGAAGCTATATCACTTATATCGCAAGTATTTGAAGCTAAATCATATTTGTCGCATGGATTTGAAGCTGAACCTACTACATCGCATTGATTTGAAGCTAAATCTTGTGTATCGCATGGATTTGAAGCTAAGCCTGCAACATCGCATTGATTTGAAGATAAATCGTGTGTTTCGCATGGATTTGAAGCTAACTCGTTAGTTTCGCATGCAGTTGTAGTTAAATAATGTACATCACAAGTATTTGTAGCTAAACCATTTTTTTCGCATGGATTTGTAGCTACGCCTTCTACTTCGCATTCATTTGAAGCTAAATCATTTGTTTCGCATGGATTTGAATCTAAGCCTTGTCCTTCGAATTGATTTGAAGCTAAATCATGTGTTTCGTATGGATTTGATGCTAAACCTTCTACATCGCATTGATTTTAAGCTAAATCATGTGTCTCGCATGGAATTGAAGCTACCTCGTTTGTTCCTACAGCTTTTGTAGCTATATCACATATATCGCAAGTATTTGAAGCTAAATCATATGTGTCGCATGGATTTGAAGCTAACTCGTTTGTTTCGCATGCAGTTGTAGCTAAATAATGTATATCACAAGTATTTGTATCTAAACCATTTGTTTTGCATGGATTTGAAGCTAAGCCTTCTTCTTCGCATTCATTTGAAGCTAAATCATTTGTTTCGCATGTATTTGAATCTAAGCCTTGTCCTTCGAATTGATTTGAAGCTAAATCATGTGTTTCGTATGGATTTGAAGCTAAACCTTCTACATCGCATTGATTTTAAGCTAAATCATGTATCTCGCATGGAATTGAAGCTACCTCGTTTGTTCCTACAGCTTTTGAAGCTATATCAATTATATCGCAAGTATTTGAAGCTAAATCATATGTGTCGCATGGATTTGAAGCTGAACCTACTACATCGCATTGATTTGAAGCTAAATCTTGTGTATCGCATGGATTTGAAGCTAAGCCTTCTGCATCGCATGAGTTGAAGCTAAATCATGTGTATCGCATGGATTTGAAGCTAACTCGTTCGTTTCGCATGCAGTTGTAGCTAAATAATGTATATCACAAGTATTTGTAGCTAAACCATTTGTTTTGCATGGATTTAAAGCTTAGCCTTCTACTTCGCATTGATTTGAAGCTAAATCATTTGTTTCGCATGGAATTGAAGCTACCTCGTTTGTTCCTCCTGCATTTGAAGCTATATCACTTATATCGCATGGATTTGAAGCTGAACCTACTACATCGCATTGATTTGAAGCTAAATCTTGTGTATCGCATGGATTTGAAGCTAAGCCTTCTACATCGCATTAATTTGAAGATAAATCGTGTGTTTCGCATGGATTTGAAGCTAACTCGTTAGTTTCGCATGCAGTTGTAGCTAAATAATGTACATCACAAGTATTTGTAGCTAAACCATTTTTTTCGCATGGATTTGTAGCTACGCCTTCTACTTCGCATTCATTTGAAGCTAAATCATTTGTTTCGCATGGATTTGAATCTAAGCCTTGTCCTTCGAATTGATTTGAAGCTAAATCATGTGTTTCGTATGGATTTGAAGCTAAACCTTCTACATCGCATTGATTTTAAGCTAAATCATGTGTCTCGCATGGAATTGAAGCTACCGCGTTTGTTCCTACAGCTTTTGTAGCTATATCACATATATCGCAAGTATTTGAAGCTATATCATATGTGTCGCATGGATTTGAAGCTGAACCTACTACATCGCATTTATTTGAAGCTAAATCTTGTGTATCGCATGGATTTGAAGCTAAGCCTTCTACATCGCATTGATTTGAAGCTAAATCATGTGTATCGCATGGATTTGAAGCTAACTCGTTGATTTCGCATGCAGTTGTAGCTAAATAATGTATATCACAAGTATTTGTAGCTAAACCATTTGTTTTGCATGGATTTAAAGCTTAGCCTTCTACATCGCATTGATTTGAAGATAAATCGTGTGTTTCGCATGGATTTGAAGCTAACTCGTTAGTTTCGCATGCAGTTGTAGCTAAATAATGTATATCACAAGTATTTGTAGCTAAACCATTTTTTTCGCATGGATTTGTAGCTACGCCTTCTACTTCGCATTGATTTGAAGCTAAATCATTTGTTTCGCATGTAATTGAAGCTACCTCGTTTGTTCCTCCTGCTTTTGAAGCTATATGATTTATATTGCATGGATTTGAAGCTGAACCTACTACATCGCATTGATTTGAAGCTAAATCTTGTGTATCGCATGGATTTGAAGCAAACCAACTACATCGCATTAATTTGAAGCTTAATCATGTGTTTCGCATGGATTTGATGCTAACTCGTTTGTTTCGCATGCAGTTGTAGCTATATAATGGATATCACAAGTATTTGTAGCTAAACCATTTGTTTCGCATGAATTTGAAGCTAAGCCTTCTACTTCGCATTGATTTGAAGCTAAATCATTTGTTTCGCATGGATTTGAAGCTAAACCTTCTTCATCGCATTGATTTGCAGCTAAGTCATGTGTTTCGCATGGATTTGAAGCTAACTCTTTCGTTGCGCATGCAGTTAAATCTAAATAACGTATATCACAAGTATTTGTAGCTAAAGCATTTATTTCGCATGGATTTCATGCTAAGCCTTCTACTTCGCATTAATTGGAAGTTAAATCACGTGTTTTGCATGGATTTGAAGCTAAACCTTCTACATCGCATTGATTTGAAGCTAAATCATGTGTTTCACATGCAGTTGAAGCTAAATCATGTCTTTCACAAGTATTTGAAGATGAACCATTTGAATCGCATTGATTTGAACCCGACCCTTCTACTTCGCACTGATTTGCAGCTAAATAATGTGTTTCGCATGGATTTGAAGCTAAACCTTCTACATCGCATTGATTTGCAGCTAAAACATGTGTTTCGCATGGATTTGAATCTAACTCGTTCGTTTCGCCTCCATTTGAAACTATATCACTTATATCGCAAATATTTGAAGCTAAATCATGTGTGCCGCATGGATATGAAGCTGAACCTTCTACAGCGCATTGATTTGAAGCTAAATCGTGTGTATCGCATGGATTTGAAGCTAAACCTTCTACATCACATTGATTTGCAGCTAAATCATTTGTTTCGCATGAATGTGAATCTAAGCCTTGGCCTTCGAATTGATTTGAAGCTAAATCTTATGTTTCGTATGGATTTGAAGCTAAACCTTCTACATCGCATTGACTTGAAGCTAAATCATGTGTCTCGAATGGAATTGAAGCTACCTCGTTTGTTCCTACAGCTTTTGAAGCTATATCACTTATATCGCAAGTATTTGAAGCTAAATCATGTGTATCGCATGGATTTGAATCTAACTCGTTTGTTTCGCATGCAGTTGTAGCCAAATAATGTATATCACAAGTATTTGTATCTAAACCATTTGTTTTGCATGGATTTGAAGCTAAGCCTTCTACTTCGCATTGATTTGAAGCTAAATCATTTGTTTCGCATGTATTTGAATCTAAGCCTTGTCCTTCGAATTGATTTGAAGCTAAATCATGTGTTTCGTATGGATTTGAAGCTAAACCTTCTACATCGCATTGATTTTAAGCTAAATCATGTATCTCGCATGGAATTGAAGCTACCTCGTTTGTTCCTACAGCTTTTGAAGCTATATCACTTATATCGCAAGTATTTGTAGCTAAATCATATGTGTCGCGTGGATTTGAAGCTGAACCTACTACATCGCATTGATTTGACGCTAAATCTTGTGTATCGCATGGATTTGAAGCTGAGCCTTCTACATCGCATTGATTTGAAGCTAAATCATGTGTATCGCATGGATTTGAAGCTAAGCCTTCTACAGCGCATTGATTTGAAGATAAATCGTGTGTTTCGCATGGATTTGAAGCTAACTCGTTAGTTTCGCATGCAGTTGTAGCTAAATAATTTATATCACAAGTATTTGTAGCTAAACCATTTTTTTCGCATGGATTTGCAGCTACGCCTTCTACTTCGCATTGATTTGAAGCTAAATCATTTGTTTCGCGTGGAATTGAATCTACCTCGTATGTCCCTCCAGCTTTTGAAGCTGTATCACTTATATCGCAAGTATTTGAAGCTAAATCATATGGGTCGTATGGGTTTGAAGCAGAACCTTCTACATCGCATTGATTTGCAGCTATATCATTTGTTTCGCATGGATTTGAAGCTAAACCTTCTTCATCGCATTGATTTGCAGCTAAATCATGTGTTTCGCATGGATTTGAAGCTAACTCGTTCGTTGCGCATGCAGTTAAATCTAAATAACGTATATCACAAGTATTTGAAGCTAAACCATTTGATTCGCACGGATTTGAACCTAAGCCTTCTACTTCGCATTAATTGGAAGATAAATCACGTATTTTGCATGGATTTGAAGCTAAACCTTCTACATCGCATTGATTTGAAGCTTAATCATGTGTTTCGCATGGATTTGATGCTAACTCGTTTGTTTCGCATGCAGTTATAGCTATATAATGGATATCAGAAGAATTTGTAGCTAAACCATTTGTTTCGCATGAATTTGAAGCTAAGCCTTCTACTTCGCATTGCTTTGAAGCTAAATCATTTGTTTCGCATGGAATTGAAGCTACTTCGTTTGTTCCTCCAGCTTTTGAAGCAGTATCACTTATATCGCAAGTATTTGAAGCTAAATTATATGTGTCGTATGGATTTGAACCAGAACCTTCTACATCGCATTGATTTGAAGCTAAATCTAGTGTATCGCATGGATTTGAAGCTAAACCTTCAACATCGCATTGATTTGCAGCTAAACCATTTGTTTCGCATGGATTTGAATCTAAGCCTGGTCCTTCGAATTGATTTGAAGCTAAATCATGTGTTTCGTATGGATTTGAAGCTAAACCTTCTACATCGCATTGATTTGAAGCTAACTCGTTCGTTTCGCATGCAGTTAAATGTAAATATCGTATATCACAATTATTTATACCTAAACCATTTGCTTCGAATGGATTTGAAGCTAAACCTTCTGCATCGCATTGATTTGAAGCTAAATTATGTGTTTCGCATGGATTTGAAGCTAACTCGTTTGTTTCGCCTGCAGTTGAAGCTAAATCATGTGTATCACAATTATTTGAAGCTAAATCATTTGTTTCGCATGGATTCGAAGTTAATTCATCTACTTCATATTGATTTGAAGCTAAGTCATGTGTTTCGCAAGGATTTGAAGCTAACTCGATTGTTTCGCATGCATTTGAAGCTAAATCATGTATATTACAAATCCTTGAAGCTAAACCATTTGTTTCGCATGGATTCGAAAATCAGCCTTCTACTTCGCATTGATTTGAAGCTAAATCATGTGTTTCGTATGGATTTGAAGCTAAACCTTCTACATCCCATTGATTTGAAGCTAAACCTTCTACCTGTTATTGTTTTGAAGCTGAACCTTCTATATCGCATTGATTTGCAGCTAAAACATGTGTTTCGCATGGTTTTGAAGCTAACTCGTTCGTTGCGCATGCAGTTAAATCCAAATAACGTATATCACAAGTATTTGAAGCTAAACCATTTGATTCGCATGGATTTGAAGTTAAGTCTTCTACTTTGCATTAATTGGAAGTTAAATCACGTGTTTTGCATGAATTTGAAGCTAAGCCTTCTACTTCGCATTGATTTGAAGCTAAATCATAAGTTTCGCATGGAATTGAAGCTACTTCGTTTGTTCCTCCAGCTTTTGAAGCTGTATCACTTATATCGCAAGTATTTGAAGCTAAATCATATGTGTCGTATGGATTTGAACCAGAACCTTCTACATCGCATTGATTTGAAGCGAAATCTAGTGTATCGCATGGATTTGAAGCTAAACCTTCTACATCGCATTGATTTGAAGCTAAATCATTTGTTTCGAAAGGATTTGAATCTAAGCCTTGTCCTTCGAATTGATTTGAAGCTAAATCATGTGTTTCGTATGGATTTGAAGCTAAACCTCCTACATCGCATTGATTTGAAGTTAAACCTTCTATATTCTATTGATTTGAAGCTAAACCTTGTACCTCTTATTGATTTGAAGCTAAACCTTCTACATCGCATTGATTTGAAGATAAATCGTGTGTTTCGCATGGATTTGAAGCTAACTCGTTAGTTTCGCATGCAGTTGTAGCTAAATAATGTACATCACAAGTATTTGTAGCTAAACCATTTTTTTCGCATGGATTTGAAGCTACGCCTTCTACTTCGCATTGATTTGAAGCTAAATCATTTGTTTCGCATGGAATTGAAGCTACCTCGTTTGTTTCTCCTGCTTTTGAAGCTATATCATTTATATCGCATGGATTTGAAGCTGAACCAACTACATCGCATTGATTTTAAGCAAAGTCTTGTGTATCGCATGGATTTGAAGCAAACCATCTACATCGCATTGATTTGAAGCTTAATCATGTGTTTCGCATGGATTTGATGCTAACTCGTTTGTTTTGCATGCAGTTGTAGCTATATAATGGATATCACAAGAATTTGTAGCTAAACCATTTGTTTCGCATGAATTAGAAGCTAAGCCTTCTACTTCGCATTGATTTGAAGCTAAATCATTTGTTTCGCATGGAATTGAAGCTACTTCGTTTGTTCCTCCAGCTTTTGAAGCTGTATCACTTATATCGCAAGTATTTGAAGCTAAATCATATGTGTCGTATGGATTTGAACCAGAACCTTCTACATCGCATTGATTTGAAGCGAAATCTAGTGTATCGCATGGATTTGAAACTAAACCTTCTACATCACATTGATTTGCAACTAAATCATTTGTTTCGCAAGGATTTGAATCTAAGCCTTGCCCTTCGAATTGATTTGAAGCTAAACCTTGTGTATCGCATGGATTTGAAGCTAAACCTTCTACATCGCATTGATTTGAAGCTAAATCATTTGTTTCGAATGGATTTGAATCTAAGCCATGTCCTTCGAATTGATTTGGAGCTAAATCATTTGTTTCGTATGGATTTGAAGCTGAACCTACTACATCGCATTGATTTGAAGCTAAATCTTGTGTATCGCATGGATTTGAAGCTAAGCCTTCTACATCGCATTGATTTGAAGCTAAATCATGTGTATCGCATGGATTTGATGCTACCTCGTTTGTTTCGCATGCAGTTGTAGCTAAATAATGTATATCACAAGTATTTGTAGCTAAACCATTTCTTCCCATGAATTTGAAGCTAAGCCTTCTACTTCGCATTGATTTGAAGCTAAATCATTTGTTTCGCATGGATTTGAATCTAAGCCTTGTCCTTCGAATTGATTTGAAGCTAAATCATGTGTTTCGTATGGATTTGAAGCTGAACCTTCTACATCGCATTGATTTGAAGCTAAACCTTCTACATTCTATTGATTTGAAGCTAAACCTTCTACCTGTTATTGTTTTGAAGCTGAACCTTCTATATCGCATTGATTTGCAGCTAAATCATGTGTTTCGCATGGTTCTACAGCTAACTCGTTCGTTGCGCATGCAGTTAAATCCAAATAACGTATATCACAAGTATTTGTATCTAAACCATTTGATTCGCATGGATTTGAAGTTAAGCCTTCTACTTCGCATTAATTGGAAGTTAAATCACGCGTTTTGCATGGTTTTGAAGCTAAACCTTCTACATCGCATTGATTTGAAGCTAAATCATGTGTTTCGCATGCAGTTGAAGGTAACTCGTCCGTTTCGCCTGTATTTGAAGCTATTTCATTTATAAGGCAAGTATTTGAAGCTAAATCATTCGTTTCGCATGGATTTGAAGCCAAGCCTTCTACTGCGCTTGGATTTGAAGCTGACTCGTTTGTTTCGCATGCAGTTGAAGCTAAGTCATGTATATCACAAGTATTTGAAGCTAAACCATTTGTTGCGCATGGATTGAAGCTAAGCCCTCTACTTCGCATTGATTTAAAGCTAAATCATGTGTTTCTCATGGATTTGAAGCTAACTCGTTTGTTTCGCCTGCATTGAAGCTATATCACATATATCGCAAGTATTTCATTCCGAAATCATTTGCTTCGCACGGATTAGAATCTAAGCCTTATACTTCGAATTGATTTGTCGCTATATTATGTGTTTCGCTTGGATTTGAAGTTAAGCCTTCTAGTTTGCATTGATTTAAAGCATAATCATGTGTTTCGCTGGGTTTTGGAGCTCTACTCGTTTGTTTCACGTGCAGTTGATTCTAAATCATGTTTATCACAAGTATCTAAAGCTAACGCATTTGTTTCGCAAAAATACGGAGGTATACCATGTGTTTCGCGTTCATTTGAAGCTAAGTCATGTGTTTCGCATGGATTTGAAGCTAACTCGTTCGTTTCGCCTGCAGTTGAATCTACATCACTTATATCGCAAGTATTTGAAGCTAAATCATGTGTATCGCGTGGATTTTGAAGCTAACTCGTTTGATTAGTCTGCATTTGAAGCTATATCACTTATACCCCAAGAGTTTGAAGCTAAATCATATGAATCGCTTGGATGTGAAGCTAAATCATATGATTCGCGTGGATTTGAAGCAAAACCTTCTACATCGCATTGATTTGAAGCTAAGTCATGTGTCTCGCATGGATTTGAAGCTTACTCGTTCGTTTCGCCTCCATTGGAAACTATGTCACTTATATCGCAAGTATTTGAAGCTAAATCATATGTGCCGCATGGATTTGATGCTGCACGTACTACATCGCATTGATTTGAAGCTAAACCTTGTGTATCGCATGGATTTGAAGCTAAACCTTCTACATCGCATTGATTTGAAGCTAAATCATTTGTTTCGCATGGATTTGAATCTAAGCCTTGTCCTTCGAATTGATTTGAAGCTAAATCATGTGTTTCGTATGGATTTGAAGCTAAACTTTCTACATCGCATTGATTTGAAGCTAAATCACGTGTTTCGCTTGGATTTGAAGCTAACTCGTTCGTTGCGCATGCAGTTAAATATAAATATCGTACATCACAATTATTTATACCTAAACCATTTGCTTCGAATGGATTTGAAGCTAAACCTTCTACATCGCATTGATTTGAAGCTAAATTATGTGTTTCGCATGGAGTTGAAGCTAACTCGTTTGTTTCGCATTCATTTGTAGTTATATCACTTATATCGCATGTATCTGATGCTAAATCATTTGTGTCGCATGGATTTGAAGCTAAACCTTCTACATTCTATTGATTTGAAGCTAAACCTTCTACCTCCTATTGTTTTGAAGCTAAACCTTCTACATGGCATTGATTTGCAGCTAAATCAAGTGTTTCGCATGGATTTGAAGCTAACTCGTTCGTTTCGCCTGCAGTTGAATCTACATTACTTATATCGCTAGTATTTGAAGCTAAATCATGTGTATCGCGTGGATTTTGATGCTAACTCGTTTGATTAGTCTTCATTTGAAGCTATATCACTTACACCCCAAGTGTTTGAAGCTATATCATTTGTTTCGCATGGATTTGAAGCTAAACCTACTTCATCGCATTGATTTGCAGCTAAATCATGTGTTTCGCATGGATTTGAAGCTAACTCGTTCGTTGCGCATGCAGTTAAATCTAAATAACGTATATCACAAGTATTTGAAGCTAAACCATTTGATTCGCACGGATTTGTACCTAAGCCTTCTACTTCGCATTAATTGGAAGTTAAATCACGTATTTTGAATGGATTTGAAGCTAAACCTTCTACATCGCATTGATTTGAAGCTTAATCATGTGTTTCGCATGGATTTGATGCTAACTCGTTTGTTTCGCATGCAGTTATAGCTATATAATGGATATCACAAGAATTTGTAGCTAAACCATTTGTTTCGCATGAATTTGAAGCTAAGCCTTCTACTTCGCATTGATTTGAAGCTAAATCATTTGTTTCGCATGGAATTGAAGCTACTTCGTTTGTTCCTCCAGCTTTTGAAGCAGTATCACTTATATCGCAAGTATTTGAAGCTAAATTATATGTGTCGTATGGATTTGAACCAGAACCTTCTACATCGCATTGATTTGAAGTTAAATCTAGTGTATCGCATGGATTTGAAGCTAAACCTTCTACATCGCATTGATTTGCAGCTAAACCATCTGTTTCGCATGGATTTGAATCTAAGCCTGGTCCTTCGAATTGATTTCAAGCTAAATCATGTGTTTCGTATGGATTTGAAGCTAAACCTTCTACATCGCATTGATTTGAAGCTAAACCTTCTACATTCTATTGATTTGAAGCTAAACCTTCTACCTGTTATTGTTTTGAAGCTGAACCTTCTATATCGCATTGATTTGCAGCTAAAACATGTGTTTCGCATGGTTTTGAAGCTAACTCGTTCGTTGCGCATGCAGTTAAATCCAAATAACGTATATCACAAGTATTTGAAGCTAAACCATTTGATTCGCATGGATTTGAAGCTAACTCGTTTTTTTCGAATGCATTGAAGCTATATCACATATATCGCAAGTATTTCATTCCGAAATCATTTGCTTCGCACGGATTTGAATCTAAGCCTTATACTTCGAATTGATTTGTCGCTATATTATGTGTTTCGCTTGGATTTGAAGTTAAGCCTTCTAGTTTGCATTGATTTAAAGCATAATCATGTGTTTCGCTGGGTTTTGAATCTCTACTCGTTTGTTTCACGTGCAGTTGATTCTAAATCATGTTTATCACAAGTATCTAAAGCTAACGCATTTGTTTCGCAAAAATACGGAGGTATACCATGTGTTTCGCGTTCATTTGAAGCTAAATCATGTGTTTCGCATGGATTTGAAGCTAACTCGTTCGTTTCGCCTGCAGTTGAATCTACATCACTTATATCGCAAGTATTTGAAGCTAAATCATGTGTATCGCGTGGATTTTGAAGCTGACTCGTTTGATTATTCTGCATTTGAAGCTATATCACTTATACCCCAAGTGTTTGAAGCTAAATCATATGAATCGCTTGGATTTGATGCTAAATCATATGATTCGCGTGGATTTGAAGCTAAACCTTCTACATCGCATTGATTTGAAGCTAAGTCATGTGTCTCGCATGGATTTGAAGCTAACTCGTTCGTTTCGCCTCCATTGGAAACTATGTCACTTATATCGCAAGTATTTGAAGCTAAATCATATGTGCCGCATGGATTTGAAGCTGCACGTACTACATCGCATTGATTTGAAGCTAAACCTTGTGTATCGCATGGATTTGAAGCTAAACCTTCTACATCGCATTGATTTGAAGCTAAATCATTTGTTTCGCATGGATTTGAATCTAAGCCTTGTCCTTCGAATTGATTTGAAGCTAAATCACGTGTTTCGCTTGGATTTGAAGCTAACTCGTTCGTTGCGCATGCAGTTAAATATAAATATCGTACATCACAATTATTTATACCTAAACCATTTGCTTCGAATGGATTTGAAGCTAAACCTTCTACATCGCATTGATTTGAAGCTAAATTATGTGTTTCGCATGGAGTTGAAGCTAACTCGTTTGTTTCGCATTCATTTGTAGTTATATCACTTATATCGCATGTATCTGATGCTAAATCATTTGTGTCGCATGGATTTGAAGCTAAACCTTCTACATTCTATTGATTTGAAGCTAAACCTTCTACCTCCTATTGTTTTGAAGCTAAATCTTCTACATGGCATTGATTTGCAGCTAAATCAAGTGTTTCGCATGGATTTGAAGCTAACTCGTTCGTTTCGCCTGCAGTTGAATCTACATTACGTATATCGCTAGTATTTGAAGCTAAATCATGTGTATCGCGTGGATTTTGATGCTAACTCGTTTGATTAGTCTTCATTTGAAGCTATATCACTTACACCCCAAGTGTTTGAAGCTATATCAGTTGTTTCGCATGGATTTGAAGCTAAACCTTCTTCATCGCATTGATTTGCAGCTAAATCATTTGTTTCGCATGAATGTGAATCTAAGCCTTGGCCTTCGAATTGATTTGAAGCTAAATCTTATGTTTCGTATGGATTTGAAGCTAAACCTTCTACATCGCATTGACTTGAAGCTAAATCATGTGTCTCGAATGGAATTGAAGCTACCTCGTTTGTTCCTACAGCTTTTGAAGCTATATCACTTATATCGCAAGTATTTGAAGCTAAATCATGTGTATCGCATGGATTTGAATCTAACTCGTTTGTTTCGCATGCAGTTGTAGCTAAATAATGTATATCACAAGTATTTGTATCTAAACCATTTGTTTTGCATGGATTTGAAGCTAAGCCTTCTACTTCGCATTGATTTGAAGCTAAATCATTTGTTTCGCATGTATTTGAATCTAAGCCTTGTCCTTCGAATTGATTTGAAGCTAAATCATGTGTTTCGTATGGATTTGAAGCTAAACCTTCTACATCGCATTGATTTTAAGCTAAATCATGTATCTCGCATGGAATTGAAGCTACCTCGTTTGTTCCTACAGCTTTTGAAGCTATATCACTTATATCGCAAGTATTTGTAGCTAAATCATATGTGTCGCGTGGATTTGAAGCTGAACCTACTACATCGCATTGATTTGACGCTAAATCTTGTGTATCGCATGGATTTGAAGCTGAGCCTTCTACATCGCATTGATTTGAAGCTAAATCATGTGTATCGCATGGATTTGAAGCTAAGCCTTCTACAGCGCATTGATTTGAAGATAAATCGTGTGTTTCGCATGGATTTGAAGCTAACTCGTTAGTTTCGCATGCAGTTGTAGCTAAATAATTTATATCACAAGTATTTGTAGCTAAACCATTTTTTTCGCATGGATTTGTAGCTACGCCTTCTACTTCGCATTGATTTGAAGCTAAATCATTTGTTTCGCGTGGAATTGAATCTACCTCGTATGTCCCTCCAGCTTTTGAAGCTGTATCACTTATATCGCAAGTATTTGAAGCTAAATCATATGGGTCGTATGGGTTTGAAGCAGAACCTTCTACATCGCATTGATTTGCAGCTATATCATTTGTTTCGCATGGATTTGAAGCTAAACCTTCTTCATCGCATTGATTTGCAGCTAAATCATGTGTTTCGCATGGATTTGAAGCTAACTCGTTCGTTGCGCATGCAGTTAAATCTATATAACGTATATCACAAGTATTTGAAGCTAAACCATTTGATTCGCACGGATTTGAACCTAAGCCTTCTACTTCGCATTAATTGGAAGATAAATCACGTATTTTGCATGGATTTGAAGCTAAACCTTCTACATCGCATTGATTTGAAGCTTAATCATGTGTTTCGCATGGATTTGATGCTAACTCGTTTGTTTCGCATGCAGTTATAGCTATATAATGGATATCAGAAGAATTTGTAGCTAAACCATTTGTTTCGCATGAATTTGAAGCTAAGCCTTCTACTTCGCATTGCTTTGAAGCTAAATCATTTGTTTCGCATGGAATTGAAGCTACTTCGTTTGTTCCTCCAGCTTTTGAAGCAGTATCACTTATATCGCAAGTATTTGAAGCTAAATTATATGTGTCGTATGGATTTGAACCAGAACCTTCTACATCGCATTGATTTGAAGCTAAATCTAGTGTATCGCATGGATTTGAAGCTAAACCTTCTACATCGCATTGATTTGCAGCTAAACCATTTGTTTCGCATGGATTTGAATCTAAGCCTGGTCCTTCGAATTGATTTGAAGCTAAATCATGTGTTTCGTATGGATTTGAAGCTAAACCTTCTACATCGCATTGATTTGAAGCTAACTCGTTCGTTTCGCATGCAGTTAAATGTAAATATCGTATATCACAATTATTTATACCTAAACCATTTGCTTCGAATGGATTTGAAGCTAAACCTTCTGCATCGCATTGATTTGAAGCTAAATTATGTGTTTCGCATGGATTTGAAGCTAACTCGTTTGTTTCGCCTGCAGTTGAAGCTAAATCATGTGTATCACAATTATTTGAAGCTAAATCATTTGTTTCGCATGGATTCGAAGTTAATTCATCTACTTCATATTGATTTGAAGCTAAGTCATGTGTTTCGCAAGGATTTGAAGCTAACTCGATTGTTTCGCATGCATTTGAAGCTAAATCATGTATATTACAAATCCTTGAAGCTAAACCATTTGTTTCGCATGGATTCGAAAATCAGCCTTCTACTTCGCATTGATTTGAAGCTAAATCATGTGTTTCGTATGGATTTGAAGCTAAACCTTCTACATCCCATTGATTTGAAGCTAAACCTTCTACCTGTTATTGTTTTGAAGCTGAACCTTCTATATCGCATTGATTTGCAGCTAAAACATGTGTTTCGCATGGTTTTGAAGCTAACTCGTTCGTTGCGCATGCAGTTAAATCCAAATAACGTATATCACAAGTATTTGAAGCTAAACCATTTGATTCGCATGGATTTGAAGTTAAGTCTTCTACTTTGCATTAATTGGAAGTTAAATCACGTGTTTTGCATGAATTTGAAGCTAAGCCTTCTACTTCGCATTGATTTGAAGCTAAATCATAAGTTTCGCATGGAATTGAAGCTACTTCGTTTGTTCCTCCAGCTTTTGAAGCTGTATCACTTATATCGCAAGTATTTGAAGCTAAATCATATGTGTCGTATGGATTTGAACCAGAACCTTCTACATCGCATTGATTTGAAGCGAAATCTAGTGTATCGCATGGATTTGAAGCTAAACCTTCTACATCGCATTGATTTGAAGCTAAATCATTTGTTTCGAAAGGATTTGAATCTAAGCCTTGTCCTTCGAATTGATTTGAAGCTAAATCATGTGTTTCGTATGGATTTGAAGCTAAACCTCCTACATCGCATTGATTTGAAGTTAAACCTTCTATATTCTATTGATTTGAAGCTAAACCTTGTACCTCTTATTGATTTGAAGCTAAACCTTCTACATCGCATTGATTTGAAGATAAATCGTGTGTTTCGCATGGATTTGAAGCTAACTCGTTAGTTTCGCATGCAGTTGTAGCTAAATAATGTACATCACAAGTATTTGTAGCTAAACCATTTTTTTCGCATGGATTTGAAGCTACGCCTTCTACTTCGCATTGATTTGAAGCTAAATCATTTGTTTCGCATGGAATTGAAGCTACCTCGTTTGTTTCTCCTGCTTTTGAAGCTATATCATTTATATCGCATGGATTTGAAGCTGAACCAACTACATCGCATTGATTTTAAGCAAAGTCTTGTGTATCGCATGGATTTGAAGCAAACCATCTACATCGCATTGATTTGAAGCTTAATCATGTGTTTCGCATGGATTTGATGCTAACTCGTTTGTTTTGCATGCAGTTGTAGCTATATAATGGATATCACAAGAATTTGTAGCTAAACCATTTGTTTCGCATGGATTTGAATCTAAGCCTTGTCCTTCGAATTGATTTGAAGCTAAATCATGTGTTTCGTATGGATTTGAAGCTGAACCTTCTACATCGCATTGATTTGAAGCTAAACCTTCTACATTCTATTGATTTGAAGCTAAACCTTCTACCTGTTATTGTTTTGAAGCTGAACCTTCTATATCGCATTGATTTGCAGCTAAATCATGTGTTTCGCATGGTTTTATAGCTAACTCGTTCGTTGCGCATGCAGTTAAATCCAAATAACGTATATCACAAGTATTTGTATCTAAACCATTTGATTCGCATGGATTTGAAGTTCAGCCTTCTACTTCGCATTAATTGGAAGTTAAATCACGCGTTTTGCATGGTTTTGAAGCTAAACCTTCTACATCGCATTGATTTGAAGCTAAATCATGTGTTTCGCATGCAGTTGAAGGTAACTCGTCCGTTTCGCCTGTATTTGAAGCTATTTCATTTATAAGGCAAGTATTTGAAGCTAAATCATTCGTTTCGCATGGATTTGAAGCCAAGCCTTCTACTGCGCTTGGATTTGAAGCTGACTCGTTTGTTTCGCATGCAGTTGAAGCTAAGTCATGTATATCACAAGTATTTGAAGCTAAACCATTTGTTGCGCATGGATTGAAGCTAAGCCCTCTACTTCGCATTGATTTAAAGCTAAATCATGTGTTTCTCATGGATTTGAAGCTAACTCGTTTGTTTCGCCTGCATTGAAGCTATATCACATATATCGCAAGTATTTCATTCCGAAATCATTTGCTTCGCACGGATTAGAATCTAAGCCTTATACTTCGAATTGATTTGTCGCTATATTATGTGTTTCGCTTGGATTTGAAGTTAAGCCTTCTAGTTTGCATTGATTTAAAGCATAATCATGTGTTTCGCTGGGTTTTGGAGCTCTACTCGTTTGTTTCACGTGCAGTTGATTCTAAATCATGTTTATCACAAGTATCTAAAGCTAACGCATTTGTTTCGCAAAAATACGGAGGTATACCATGTGTTTCGCGTTCATTTGAAGCTAAGTCATGTGTTTCGCATGGATTTGAAGCTAACTCGTTCGTTTCGCCTGCAGTTGAATCTACATCACTTATATCGCAAGTATTTGAAGCTAAATCATGTGTATCGCGTGGATTTTGAAGCTAACTCGTTTGATTAGTCTGCATTTGAAGCTATATCACTTATACCCCAAGAGTTTGAAGCTAAATCATATGAATCGCTTGGATGTGAAGCTAAATCATATGATTCGCGTGGATTTGAAGCAAAACCTTCTACATCGCATTGATTTGAAGCTAAGTCATGTGTCTCGCATGGATTTGAAGCTTACTCGTTCGTTTCGCCTCCATTGGAAACTATGTCACTTATATCGCAAGTATTTGAAGCTAAATCATATGTGCCGCATGGATTTGAAGCTGCACGTACTACATCGCATTGATTTGAAGCTAAACCTTGTGTATCGCATGGATTTGAAGCTAAACCTTCTACATCGCATTGATTTGAAGCTAAATCATTTGTTTCGCATGGATTTGAATCTAAGCCTTGTCCTTCGAATTGATTTGAAGCTAAATCACGTGTTTCGCTTGGATTTGAAGCTAACTCGTTCGTTGCGCATGCAGTTAAATATAAATATCGTACATCACAATTATTTATACCTAAACCATTTGCTTCGAATGGATTTGAAGCTAAACCTTCTACATCGCATTGATTTGAAGCTAAATTATGTGTTTCGCATGGAGTTGAAGCTAACTCGTTTGTTTCGCATTCATTTGTAGTTATATCACTTATATCGCATGTATCTGATGCTAAATCATTTGTGTCGCATGGATTTGAAGCTAAACCTTCTACATTCTATTGATTTGAAGCTAAACCTTCTACCTCCTATTGTTTTGAAGCTAAATCTTCTACATGGCATTGATTTGCAGCTAAATCAAGTGTTTCGCATGGATTTGAAGCTAACTCGTTCGTTTCGCCTGCAGTTGAATCTACATTACTTATATCGCTAGTATTTGAAGCTAAATCATGTGTATCGCGTGGATTTTGATGCTAACTCGTTTGATTAGTCTTCATTTGAAGCTATATCACTTACACCCCAAGTGTTTGAAGCTATATCAGTTGTTTCGCATGGATTTGAAGCTAAACCTTCTTCATCGCATTGATTTGCAGCTAAATCATGTGTTTCGCATGGATTTGAAGCTAACTCGTTCGTTGCGCATGCAGTTAAATCTAAATAACGTATATCACAAGTATTTGAAGCTAAACCATTTGATTCGCACGGATTTGAACCTAAGCCTTCTACTTCGCATTAATTGGAAGTGAAATCACGTATTTTGCATGGATTTGAAGCTAAACCTTCTACATCGCATTGATTTGAAGCTTAATCATGTGTTTCGCATGGATTTGATGCTAACTCGTTTGTTTCGCATGCAGTTATAGCTATATAATGGATATCACAAGAATTTGTAGCTAAACCATTCGTTTCGCATGGATTTGAAGCCAAGCCTTCTACTGCGCTTGGATTTGAAGCTGACTCGTTTGTTTCGCATGCAGTTGAAGCTAAGTCATGTATATCACAAGTATTTGAAGCTAAATCTAGTGTATCGCATGGATTTGAAGCTAAACCTTCTACATCGCATTGATTTGCAGCTAAACCATCTGTTTCGCATGGATTTGAATCTAAGCCTGGTCCTTCGAATTGATTTCAAGCTAAATCATGTGTTTCGTATGGATTTGAAGCTAAACCTTCTACATCGCATTGATTTGAAGCTAAACCTTCTACATTCTATTGATTTGAAGCTAAACCTTCTACCTGTTATTGTTTTGAAGCTGAACCTTCTATATCGCATTGATTTGCAGCTAAAACATGTGTTTCGCATGGTTTTGAAGCTAACTCGTTCGTTGCGCATGCAGTTAAATCCAAATAACGTATATCACAAGTATTTGAAGCTAAACCATTTGATTCGCATGGATTTGAAGCTAACTCGTTTTTTTCGAATGCATTGAAGCTATATCACATATATCGCAAGTATTTCATTCCGAAATCATTTGCTTCGCACGGATTTGAATCTAAGCCTTATACTTCGAATTGATTTGTCGCTATATTATGTGTTTCGCTTGGATTTGAAGTTAAGCCTTCTAGTTTGCATTGATTTAAAGCATAATCATGTGTTTCGCTGGGTTTTGAATCTCTACTCGTTTGTTTCACGTGCAGTTGATTCTAAATCATGTTTATCACAAGTATCTAAAGCTAACGCATTTGTTTCGCAAAAATACGGAGGTATACCATGTGTTTCGCGTTCATTTGAAGCTAAATCATGTGTTTCGCATGGATTTGAAGCTAACTCGTTCGTTTCGCCTGCAGTTGAATCTACATCACTTATATCGCAAGTATTTGAAGCTAAATCATGTGTATCGCGTGGATTTTGAAGCTGACTCGTTTGATTAGTCTGCATTTGAAGCTATATCACTTATACCCCAAGTGTTTGAAGCTAAATCATATGAATCGCTTGGATTTGATGCTAAATCATATGATTCGCGTGGATTTGAAGCTAAACCTTCTACATCGCATTGATTTGCAGCTATATCATTTGTTTCGCATGGATTTGAAGCTAAACCTTCTTCATCGCATTGATTTGCAGCTAAATCATGTGTTTCGCATGGATTTGAAGCTAACTCGTTCGTTGCGCATGCAGTTAAATCTATATAACGTATATCACAAGTATTTGAAGCTAAACCATTTGATTCGCACGGATTTGAACCTAAGCCTTCTACTTCGCATTAATTGGAAGATAAATCACGTATTTTGCATGGATTTGAAGCTAAACCTTCTACATCGCATTGATTTGAAGCTTAATCATGTGTTTCGCATGGATTTGATGCTAACTCGTTTGTTTCGCATGCAGTTATAGCTATATAATGGATATCAGAAGAATTTGTAGCTAAACCATTTGTTTCGCATGAATTTGAAGCTAAGCCTTCTACTTCGCATTGCTTTGAAGCTAAATCATTTGTTTCGCATGGAATTGAAGCTACTTCGTTTGTTCCTCCAGCTTTTGAAGCAGTATCACTTATATCGCAAGTATTTGAAGCTAAATTATATGTGTCGTATGGATTTGAACCAGAACCTTCTACATCGCATTGATTTGAAGCTAAATCTAGTGTATCGCATGGATTTGAAGCTAAACCTTCTACATCGCATTGATTTGCAGCTAAACCATTTGTTTCGCATGGATTTGAATCTAAGCCTGGTCCTTCGAATTGATTTGAAGCTAAATCATGTGTTTCGTATGGATTTGAAGCTAAACCTTCTACATCGCATTGATTTGAAGCTAACTCGTTCGTTTCGCATGCAGTTAAATGTAAATATCGTATATCACAATTATTTATACCTAAACCATTTGCTTCGAATGGATTTGAAGCTAAACCTTCTGCATCGCATTGATTTGAAGCTAAATTATGTGTTTCGCATGGATTTGAAGCTAACTCGTTTGTTTCGCCTGCAGTTGAAGCTAAATCATGTGTATCACAATTATTTGAAGCTAAATCATTTGTTTCGCATGGATTCGAAGTTAATTCATCTACTTCATATTGATTTGAAGCTAAGTCATGTGTTTCGCAAGGATTTGAAGCTAACTCGATTGTTTCGCATGCATTTGAAGCTAAATCATGTATATTACAAATCCTTGAAGCTAAACCATTTGTTTCGCATGGATTCGAAAATCAGCCTTCTACTTCGCATTGATTTGAAGCTAAATCATGTGTTTCGTATGGATTTGAAGCTAAACCTTCTACATCCCATTGATTTGAAGCTAAACCTTCTACCTGTTATTGTTTTGAAGCTGAACCTTCTATATCGCATTGATTTGCAGCTAAAACATGTGTTTCGCATGGTTTTGAAGCTAACTCGTTCGTTGCGCATGCAGTTAAATCCAAATAACGTATATCACAAGTATTTGAAGCTAAACCATTTGATTCGCATGGATTTGAAGTTAAGTCTTCTACTTTGCATTAATTGGAAGTTAAATCACGTGTTTTGCATGAATTTGAAGCTAAGCCTTCTACTTCGCATTGATTTGAAGCTAAATCATAAGTTTCGCATGGAATTGAAGCTACTTCGTTTGTTCCTCCAGCTTTTGAAGCTGTATCACTTATATCGCAAGTATTTGAAGCTAAATCATATGTGTCGTATGGATTTGAACCAGAACCTTCTACATCGCATTGATTTGAAGCGAAATCTAGTGTATCGCATGGATTTGAAGCTAAACCTTCTACATCGCATTGATTTGAAGCTAAATCATTTGTTTCGAAAGGATTTGAATCTAAGCCTTGTCCTTCGAATTGATTTGAAGCTAAATCATGTGTTTCGTATGGATTTGAAGCTAAACCTCCTACATCGCATTGATTTGAAGTTAAACCTTCTATATTCTATTGATTTGAAGCTAAACCTTGTACCTCTTATTGATATGAAGCTAAACCTTCTACATCGCATTGATTTGAAGATAAATCGTGTGTTTCGCATGGATTTGAAGCTAACTCGTTAGTTTCGCATGCAGTTGTAGCTAAATAATGTACATCACAAGTATTTGTAGCTAAACCATTTTTTTCGCATGGATTTGAAGCTACGCCTTCTACTTCGCATTGATTTGAAGCTAAATCATTTGTTTCGCATGGAATTGAAGCTACCTCGTTTGTTTCTCCTGCTTTTGAAGCTATATCATTTATATCGCATGGATTTGAAGCTGAACCAACTACATCGCATTGATTTTAAGCAAAGTCTTGTGTATCGCATGGATTTGAAGCAAACCATCTACATCGCATTGATTTGAAGCTTAATCATGTGTTTCGCATGGATTTGATGCTAACTCGTTTGTTTTGCATGCAGTTGTAGCTATATAATGGATATCACAAGAATTTGTAGCTAAACCATTTGTTTCGCATGGATTTGAATCTAAGCCTTGTCCTTCGAATTGATTTGAAGCTAAATCATGTGTTTCGTATGGATTTGAAGCTGAACCTTCTACATCGCATTGATTTGAAGCTAAACCTTCTACATTCTATTGATTTGAAGCTAAACCTTCTACCTGTTATTGTTTTGAAGCTGAACCTTCTATATCGCATTGATTTGCAGCTAAATCATGTGTTTCGCATGGTTTTATAGCTAACTCGTTCGTTGCGCATGCAGTTAAATCCAAATAACGTATATCACAAGTATTTGTATCTAAACCATTTGATTCGCATGGATTTGAAGTTCAGCCTTCTACTTCGCATTAATTGGAAGTTAAATCACGCGTTTTGCATGGTTTTGAAGCTAAACCTTCTACATCGCATTGATTTGAAGCTAAATCATGTGTTTCGCATGCAGTTGAAGGTAACTCGTCCGTTTCGCCTGTATTTGAAGCTATTTCATTTATAAGGCAAGTATTTGAAGCTAAATCATTCGTTTCGCATGGATTTGAAGCCAAGCCTTCTACTGCGCTTGGATTTGAAGCTGACTCGTTTGTTTCGCATGCAGTTGAAGCTAAGTCATGTATATCACAAGTATTTGAAGCTAAACCATTTGTTGCGCATGGATTGAAGCTAAGCCCTCTACTTCGCATTGATTTAAAGCTAAATCATGTGTTTCTCATGGATTTGAAGCTAACTCGTTTGTTTCGCCTGCATTGAAGCTATATCACATATATCGCAAGTATTTCATTCCGAAATCATTTGCTTCGCACGGATTAGAATCTAAGCCTTATACTTCGAATTGATTTGTCGCTATATTATGTGTTTCGCTTGGATTTGAAGTTAAGCCTTCTAGTTTGCATTGATTTAAAGCATAATCATGTGTTTCGCTGGGTTTTGGAGCTCTACTCGTTTGTTTCACGTGCAGTTGATTCTAAATCATGTTTATCACAAGTATCTAAAGCTAACGCATTTGTTTCGCAAAAATACGGAGGTATACCATGTGTTTCGCGTTCATTTGAAGCTAAGTCATGTGTTTCGCATGGATTTGAAGCTAACTCGTTCGTTTCGCCTGCAGTTGAATCTACATCACTTATATCGCAAGTATTTGAAGCTAAATCATGTGTATCGCGTGGATTTTGAAGCTAACTCGTTTGATTAGTCTGCATTTGAAGCTATATCACTTATACCCCAAGAGTTTGAAGCTAAATCATATGAATCGCTTGGATGTGAAGCTAAATCATATGATTCGCGTGGATTTGAAGCAAAACCTTCTACATCGCATTGATTTGAAGCTAAGTCATGTGTCTCGCATGGATTTGAAGCTTACTCGTTCGTTTCGCCTCCATTGGAAACTATGTCACTTATATCGCAAGTATTTGAAGCTAAATCATATGTGCCGCATGGATTTGAAGCTGCACGTACTACATCGCATTGATTTGAAGCTAAACCTTGTGTATCGCATGGATTTGAAGCTAAACCTTCTACATCGCATTGATTTGAAGCTAAATCATTTGTTTCGCATGGATTTGAATCTAAGCCTTGTCCTTCGAATTGATTTGAAGCTAAATCACGTGTTTCGCTTGGATTTGAAGCTAACTCGTTCGTTGCGCATGCAGTTAAATATAAATATCGTACATCACAATTATTTATACCTAAACCATTTGCTTCGAATGGATTTGAAGCTAAACCTTCTACATCGCATTGATTTGAAGCTAAATTATGTGTTTCGCATGGAGTTGAAGCTAACTCGTTTGTTTCGCATTCATTTGTAGTTATATCACTTATATCGCATGTATCTGATGCTAAATCATTTGTGTCGCATGGATTTGAAGCTAAACCTTCTACATTCTATTGATTTGAAGCTAAACCTTCTACCTCCTATTGTTTTGAAGCTAAATCTTCTACATGGCATTGATTTGCAGCTAAATCAAGTGTTTCGCATGGATTTGAAGCTAACTCGTTCGTTTCGCCTGCAGTTGAATCTACATTACTTATATCGCTAGTATTTGAAGCTAAATCATGTGTATCGCGTGGATTTTGATGCTAACTCGTTTGATTAGTCTTCATTTGAAGCTATATCACTTACACCCCAAGTGTTTGAAGCTATATCAGTTGTTTCGCATGGATTTGAAGCTAAACCTTCTTCATCGCATTGATTTGCAGCTAAATCATGTGTTTCGCATGGATTTGAAGCTAACTCGTTCGTTGCGCATGCAGTTAAATCTAAATAACGTATATCACAAGTATTTGAAGCTAAACCATTTGATTCGCACGGATTTGAACCTAAGCCTTCTACTTCGCATTAATTGGAAGTGAAATCACGTATTTTGCATGGATTTGAAGCTAAACCTTCTACATCGCATTGATTTGAAGCTTAATCATGTGTTTCGCATGGATTTGATGCTAACTCGTTTGTTTCGCATGCAGTTATAGCTATATAATGGATATCACAAGAATTTGTAGCTAAACCATTCGTTTCGCATGGATTTGAAGCCAAGCCTTCTACTGCGCTTGGATTTGAAGCTGACTCGTTTGTTTCGCATGCAGTTGAAGCTAAGTCATGTATATCACAAGTATTTGAAGCTAAATCTAGTGTATCGCATGGATTTGAAGCTAAACCTTCTACATCGCATTGATTTGCAGCTAAACCATCTGTTTCGCATGGATTTGAATCTAAGCCTGGTCCTTCGAATTGATTTCAAGCTAAATCATGTGTTTCGTATGGATTTGAAGCTAAACCTTCTACATCGCATTGATTTGAAGCTAAACCTTCTACATTCTATTGATTTGAAGCTAAACCTTCTACCTGTTATTGTTTTGAAGCTGAACCTTCTATATCGCATTGATTTGCAGCTAAAACATGTGTTTCGCATGGTTTTGAAGCTAACTCGTTCGTTGCGCATGCAGTTAAATCCAAATAACGTATATCACAAGTATTTGAAGCTAAACCATTTGATTCGCATGGATTTGAAGCTAACTCGTTTTTTTCGAATGCATTGAAGCTATATCACATATATCGCAAGTATTTCATTCCGAAATCATTTGCTTCGCACGGATTTGAATCTAAGCCTTATACTTCGAATTGATTTGTCGCTATATTATGTGTTTCGCTTGGATTTGAAGTTAAGCCTTCTAGTTTGCATTGATTTAAAGCATAATCATGTGTTTCGCTGGGTTTTGAATCTCTACTCGTTTGTTTCACGTGCAGTTGATTCTAAATCATGTTTATCACAAGTATCTAAAGCTAACGCATTTGTTTCGCAAAAATACGGAGGTATACCATGTGTTTCGCGTTCATTTGAAGCTAAATCATGTGTTTCGCATGGATTTGAAGCTAACTCGTTCGTTTCGCCTGCAGTTGAATCTACATCACTTATATCGCAAGTATTTGAAGCTAAATCATGTGTATCGCGTGGATTTTGAAGCTGACTCGTTTGATTAGTCTGCATTTGAAGCTATATCACTTATACCCCAAGTGTTTGAAGCTAAATCATATGAATCGCTTGGATTTGATGCTAAATCATATGATTCGCGTGGATTTGAAGCTAAACCTTCTACATCGCATTGATTTGAAGCTAAGTCATGTGTCTCGCATGGATTTGAAGCTAACTCGTTCGTTTCGCCTCCATTGGAAACTATGTCACTTATATCGCAAGTATTTGAAGCTAAATCATATGTGCCGCATGGATTTGAAGCTGCACGTACTACATCGCATTGATTTGAAGCTAAACCTTGTGTATCGCATGGATTTGAAGCTAAACCTTCTACATCGCATTGATTTGAAGCTAAATCATTTGTTTCGCATGGATTTGAATCTAAGCCTTGTCCTTCGAATTGATTTGAAGCTAAATCACGTGTTTCGCTTGGATTTGAAGCTAACTCGTTCGTTGCGCATGCAGTTAAATATAAATATCGTACATCACAATTATTTATACCTAAACCATTTGCTTCGAATGGATTTGAAGCTAAACCTTCTACATCGCATTGATTTGAAGCTAAATTATGTGTTTCGCATGGAGTTGAAGCTAACTCGTTTGTTTCGCATTCATTTGTAGTTATATCACTTATATCGCATGTATCTGATGCTAAATCATTTGTGTCGCATGGATTTGAAGCTAAACCTTCTACATTCTATTGATTTGAAGCTAAACCTTCTACCTCCTATTGTTTTGAAGCTAAATCTTCTACATGGCATTGATTTGCAGCTAAATCAAGTGTTTCGCATGGATTTGAAGCTAACTCGTTCGTTTCGCCTGCAGTTGAATCTACATTACTTATATCGCTAGTATTTGAAGCTAAATCATGTGTATCGCGTGGATTTTGATGCTAACTCGTTTGATTAGTCTTCATTTGAAGCTATATCACTTACACCCCAAGTGTTTGAAGCTATATCAGTTGTTTCGCATGGATTTGAAGCTAAACCTTCTTCATCGCATTGATTTGCAGCTAAATCATGTGTTTCGCATGGATTTGAAGCTAACTCGTTCGTTGCGCATGCAGTTAAATCTAAATAACGTATATCACAAGTATTTGAAGCTAAACCATTTGATTCGCACGGATTTGAACCTAAGCCTTCTACTTCGCATTAATTGGAAGTGAAATCACGTATTTTGCATGGATTTGAAGCTAAACCTTCTACATCGCATTGATTTGAAGCTTAATCATGTGTTTCGCATGGATTTGATGCTAACTCGTTTGTTTCGCATGCAGTTATAGCTATATAATGGATATCACAAGAATTTGTAGCTAAACCATTCGTTTCGCATGGATTTGAAGCCAAGCCTTCTACTGCGCTTGGATTTGAAGCTGACTCGTTTGTTTCGCATGCAGTTGAAGCTAAGTCATGTATATCACAAGTATTTGAAGCTAAATCTAGTGTATCGCATGGATTTGAAGCTAAACCTTCTACATCGCATTGATTTGCAGCTAAACCATCTGTTTCGCATGGATTTGAATCTAAGCCTGGTCCTTCGAATTGATTTCAAGCTAAATCATGTGTTTCGTATGGATTTGAAGCTAAACCTTCTACATCGCATTGATTTGAAGCTAAACCTTCTACATTCTATTGATTTGAAGCTAAACCTTCTACCTGTTATTGTTTTGAAGCTGAACCTTCTATATCGCATTGATTTGCAGCTAAAACATGTGTTTCGCATGGTTTTGAAGCTAACTCGTTCGTTGCGCATGCAGTTAAATCCAAATAACGTATATCACAAGTATTTGAAGCTAAACCATTTGATTCGCATGGATTTGAAGTTAAGCCTTCTACTTCGCATTAATTGGAAGCTAAATCACGTGTTTTGCATGGTTTTGAAGCTAAACCTTCTACATCGCATTGATTTGAAGCTAAATCATGTGTTTCGCATGCAGTTGAAGCTAAATCATGTCTTTCACAAGTATTTGAAGATGAACCATTTGAATCGCATTGATTTGAACCCGAGCCTTCTACTTCGCACTGATTTGCAGCTAAATAATGTGTTTCGCATGGATTTGAAGCTAAATCTTCTACATCGCATTGATTTGAAGCTAAATCATGTGACTCGCATGGAATTGAAGCTACCTCGTTTGTTCCTACAGCTTTTGAAGCTATATCACTTATATCGCAAGTATTTGAAGTTAAATCATGTGTATCACATGGATTTGAAGCTAATTCGTTTGTTTCGCATGCAGGTGTAGCTAAATAACGTATATCACAAGTATTTGTAGCTAAACCATTTGTTTTGCATGGATTTGAAGCTAAGCCTTCTACTTCGCATTCATTTGAAGCTAAATCATTTGTTTCGCATGGATTTGAATCTAAGCCTTGTCCTTCGAATTGATTTGAAGCTAAATCATGTGTTTCGTATGGATTTGAAGCTAAACCTTTTACATGGCATTGATTTTAAGCTAAATCATGTGTCTCGCATGGAATTGAAGCTACCTCGTTTGTTTCTACTGCTTTTGAAGCTATATCACTTATATCGCAAGTGTTTGAAGCTAAATCATTTGTATCGCATGGATTTGAAGCTGAACCTTCTGCATCGCATTGATTTGAAGCAAAATCATGTGTTTTGCATGGATTTGATGCTAACTCGTTTGCTTCGGATGCATTTGAAGCTATATCACTTATATCTCAATTGTTTGAAGCTAAATCATTTGTTTCGCATGGATTTGAAGCTAAATCTTCTGCATCGCATTGATTTAAAGCTAAATCATGCGTTTTGCATGGATTTGATGCTAACTCGTTAGTTTCGACGGCATTTGAAGCTATATCACTTATATCGCAAGTATCTGAATCTAAATCATTTGTATCGCATGGATTTGAAGCTAAGCCTTCTACATCGTATCGATTTGAAGCTAAATGAAATGTATCGCATGGATTTGAAGCTAACTCGTTTGATTCGTCTGCATTTGAAGCTATATCACTTATATCCCAAGTGTTTGAAGCTAAATCATTTGTATCGCATGGATTTGAAGCTAAACCTTCTGCATCGCATTGATTTGAAGCAAAATCATGTGTTTTGCATGGATTTGATGCTAACTCGTTTGCTTCCCCTGCATTTGAAGCTATATCAGTTATATCGCAAGTATCTGATGCTAAATCATTTGTTTTGCATGGATTTGAAGATAAATCTTCTACAAAACCATGGATTTGCAGCTAAATCATGTGTTTCGCATGGATTTGAAGCTAAACCTTCTGCATCGCATTGATTTGAAGCAAAATCATGTGTTTTGCATGGATTTGTTGCTAACTCGTTTGCTTCCACTGCATTTGAACCTATATCAGTTATATCGCAAGTATCTGATGCTAAATCATTTGTTTTGCATGGATTTGAAGATAAATCTTCCACATCGCATGGATTTGCAGTTAAATCACGTGTTTCGCATGGATTTGAAGCTAACTCGTTAGTTTCGAATGCATTTGTAGCTATATCACGTTTATCTCAAGTATCAGAATCTAAATCATTTGTTTCACATGGATTTGAAGCTAAGCCTTCTACTTCGTATCGATTTGAAGTTAAATGATATGTATCGCATGGATTTTCGCATGGAAGCTATATCACATACATCCCAATTGTTTGAAGCTGAATCATTTGTTTCGCATGGATTTGAAGCTAAAACTTCTACATCGCATTGATTTGCGGCTAAATAATGTGTTTCGCATGGATTTGAAGATAACTTGTTTGTTTCGTCTGCATTTGAAGCTATATCACTTATATCGCATGTGTATGATGCTAAATCATTTATGTCGCATTTCTTTGAAGCTAAGCCTTCTACTTCGCATCGATTTGAAGCTGAATCATATGTTTTGCATGGATTTGAAGCTAACTCGTTTGTTTCGTCTGCATTTGAAGCTATATCCCCTATATCGCTAGAATCTGAAGCTAAATCATTTGTTTCGCATGGATTTGAAGCTAACTCGTCTGCTTTGTCTGCATTTGAAGCTATATCACTTATATCCCAATTGTTTGAAGCTAAATCATTTGTTTCGCATGGATTTGAAGCTAAACCTTCTACATCGCATTGATTTGAAGCTAAATCATGTGATTCGCTTGGATCTGAATCTAACTCGTTTGTTTCGGCTGCATTTGAAGCTATATCACTTATATCGCTAGTATCTGAAGCTAAATCATTTGTATCGCATGGATTTGAAGCTGAACATTCTACATCGTATTGATTTGAAGCAAAACCTTCTACATTGCATTGATTTAAAGCTAAACCTTCTACATCGGATTGGTTTGAAGCTAAGCATTCTACTTCGCATAGATTTGAAGCTAAATCACGTCTTTGGCTTGGATTTGAAGCTAACTCGTTTGTTTCGCATGCAGTTGAAGCTAAGTCAAGTATATAACCAGTATTTGAAGCTAAACCATTTGATTCGCATGGATTTGAAGCCAAGCCTTCTACATCGCAATGATTTGAAGATAAATCATGTGTTCCGCATGGATTTGAAGCTAACTCGTTTGTTTGGCATGCAGTTGAAGCTAAATCATGTTTAAAACAAGTATTTGAAGCTAAGCTATTCGTTTCGCATGGATTTGAAACTAAGCCTTCTACTTCGCATTGATTTGAAGCTAAATCTTTTCTTTCGCTTGGATTTGAAGCTGAATCATGTGTTTCGCTTGAATTTGAAAATAGGACGTTTGTTACGCATGCAGTTGAAGCTAAATCATGTATATCACAAGTATTTGATGCTAAACCATTTGTTTCGTATGGATTTGAAGGTACTCCTTCTACTTTGAAATGATTTGAAGCTAAATCACGTGTTCCGCTTGGATTTGAAGCTAAACCTTCTACATCGCATTGATTTGACACTAAATCATGTGTTTCGAATGGATTTGAAGCTAACTCGTTAGAATCGCCTGCATTTGAAGCTATATAACTTATATTTCAAGTATCTCAATCTAAATCATTTGTTTCGCATGGATTTGAAGGTAAGCCTTCTACATCGCATTGATTTGGAGCTAAATCATGTGATTCGCTTGGATTTGAAGCTAACTCGTTTGCTTATTCTGCATTTGGAGCTATATCACTTATATCTCTATCGTTTGAATCTGAATCATTTTTTTCGCATGGATTTGTAGCTAAATCTTCTGCATCGCATTGATTTGAAGCTAAATCATGTGTTTTGCTTGGCTTTGATGCTAACACGTTACTTTCGTCGGAATTCGAACCTATATCACTTATATCGCAAGTATCTGAATCTAAATCATTTGTTTCGCATGGATTTGAAGCTAAACCTTCTACATCGCATAGATTTGAAGCTAAAACAATGGTTTCGCATGGATTTGAAGCTGAACCTTCTACATCGCATAGATTTGAAGCTACCTCGTTTGCTTCGTCTGCATTTGAAGCTATATCACTTATATCGAAAGTATTTGAAGAAAAATCATGTGTTTTGCATGGATTTGAAGCTAACTCGTTTGTTTCGTCTGCAATTGAAGCTATATCAACTATATCCCACGTATCTGAGTCTAAATCATTTGTTTCGCATGGATTTGAAGCTAAACCTTCTAAATCGTATTGATTTGAAGCTAAATCATGTGATTCTCTTGGATTTGAAGCCAACTCGTTCGTTTCGTCTGAATTTGAAGCTATATCACTTATATCGCAAGTATCTGATGCTAAATCATTGGTTTCGCATGAATTTGAAGTTAAGCCTTCTACTTCATATAGATTTGAAGTTAAATGATATGTATCGCATGGATTTTGAAGCTAACTCCTTTGATTCGTCTGCATTTAAAGCTATATCACTTATATCCCAATTGTTTGAAGCTAAATCGTTTGTTTCGCATGGATTTGAAGCTATACCTTCTGCATCGCATTGATTTGAAGCTAAATCATGTGTTTTGCTTGGATTTGATGCTAACTCGTTAGTTTCGACGGAATTTGAAGCTATATCACTTATATCGCAAGTATCTGAATCTAAATCATTTGTTTCGCATGGATTTGAAGCTAAACCTTCTACATAGCATAGATTTGAAGCTAACTCGGTTGTTTCGTCTGCAGTTGTAGCTATATCACATATATCGCAAGTATCTGAAGCTGAATCATTTGTTTCGCATGAATTTGAAGCTAATCCTTCTACATCGCATTGATTTGCAGTTAAATCATGTGTTTCGCATGGATTTGAAGCTACCTCGTTTAATTCGTCTTCATTTGAAGCTATGTCACTTATATCGCAACTATCTGAAGCTAAATCATTGATTTCGCATGGATTTGAAGCTAAACCTTCTACATCCCATTGATTTGCTGCTAAATCATGTGTTTCGCATGCAGTTGAAGCTATATCATGTATATCACAAGTATTTGAAACTGAACCATTTGCTTCCCATGAATATTATGCTAAACCATGTGTTTCGAATGAATTTGAAGCTAAATCATGTGTTTCGGATGGATTTGATGATAAAACTCGTTTGTGTCGCCTGCATTTGATGCTAAATCATGTATATCACAAGTATTTGATGCTAAACCATTTGTTTCGCACGGATTCGAAGATCAGCCTTCTACTTCGTACTGATTTGAAGCTAAATCCTATGTTTCGCATGGATTTGAAGCTAATTCGTTTGTATCGCCTGCATTTGAAGCTAAATCATGTATATCACAAGTATTTGATGCTGACCCATTTGTTTCGCTTGGATTAGAAGATCAGCCTTCTCCTTCGCATTGATTTGAAGCTAAATCATTTGATTCACTTGGATTTGTGGCTAACTCATTTGTTTCGCATGCATTTGCCAAATCATGTATATCACAAATATTTGAAGCTAAACCATTTGATTCGCATGGATTTGAAACTAAGCCTTCTACTTCGCATTGATATGAACCTAAATCACGTTTTTCTCTTGGATTTGAAGCTAACTCGTTTGTTTCGCATGCAGTTGAAGCTACATCATATATATCACAGGTATTTGAAGCTAAACCACTTGTTTCGCATGGATTCGAAGACATGCCTTCTACTTCGCATTGATATGAAGTTACATCTTGTTTCGCATGGGTTTGAAGCCAATTCGTTTGTATCGCCTGCATTTGAAGCTAAATCATGTATATCACAAGTATTTGAAGCTAAGCCATTTGTTTCGCATGGATTCGAAGATAAGCCTTCTACTTCGCATTGATTTGAAGCTACATCACGTTTCGCATGGATTTGAAGCTAATTCGTTTGTTTCGCATGCAGTTGAAGCTATATCATGTATATCACAAGTATTTGAAACTGAACCATTTGCTTCCCATGAATATTATGCTAAACCATGTGTTTCGAATGAATTTGAAGCTAAATCATGTGTTTCGGATGGATTTGATGATAAAACTCGTTTGTGTCGCCTGCATTTGATGCTAAATCATGTATATCACAAGTATTTGAAGCGAAACCATTTGTTTCGCACGGATTCGAAGATCAGCCTTCTACTTCGTACTGATTTGAAGCTAAATCCTATGTTTCGCATGGATTTGAAGCTAATTCGTTTGTATCGCCTGCATTTGAAGCTAAATCATGTATATCACAAGTATTTGATGCTGACCCATTTGTTTCGCTTGGATTAGAAGATCAGCCTTCTCCTTCGCATTGATTTGAAGCTAAATCATTTGATTCACTTGGTTTTGTGGCTAACTCATTTGTTTCGCATGCATTTGCCAAATCATGTATATCACAAATATTTGAAGCTAAACCATTTGATTCGCATGGATTTGAAACTAAGCATTCTACTTCGCATTGATATGAACCTAAATCACGTTTTTCTCTTGGATTTGAAGCTAACTCGTTTGTTTCGCATGCAGTTGAAGCTACATCATGTATATCACAGGTATTTGAAGCTAAACCACTTGTTTCGCATGGATTCGAAGACATGCCTTCTACTTCGCATTGATATGAAGCTACACCTTGTTTCGCATGGATTTGGAGCTAATTCGTTTGTTTCGCATGCAGTTGAAGCTAAATCATGTATATCACAAGTATTTGAAGCTGAACCATTTGCTTCGCATGAATATTATGCTAAACCATGTGTTACGAATGAATTTGAAGCTAAATCATGTGTTTGGGATGTATTTGATGATAAAACTCGTTTGTGTCTCCAGCATTTGAAGCTAAATCATGTATATCACAAGTATTTGAAGCGAAACCATTTGTTTCGCATGGATTCGAAGATCAGCCTTCTACTTCGCATTGATTTGAAGCTAAATCATATGTTTCGCATGGATTTGAAGCCAATTCGTTTGTATCGCCTGCATTTGAAGCTAAATCATGTATATCACAAGTATTTGAAGCTAAGCCATTTGTTTCGCATGGATCGAAAATAATCCTTCTACTTTGCATTGATTTGATTCTAAATCATGTTTTTCGCTTGGATTTAAAGCTAACTCGTTTGTTTCGTCTGCATATGAAGCTATATCACTTATATCGCTAGTATCTGTAGCTAAATCATTGGTTTCGCATGGATTTGAAGCTAAACATTCTACATCGCATTGATTTGGCGCTAAATCATTTGTTTCGCTTGGATTTGAAGCTAAGCCTCCTACTTCGAACTGATTTGAAGCTAAATCATTTGTGTCGCATGGATTTGAAACTAAAGCTTCTACATAGCTTCGATTTGAAGCATAATCATGTGTTTCGCATGGATTTGGAGCTAATTTGCTTGTTGCGCATGCAGTTCAATCTAAATAACCTATATCTCAAGTATTTGTGGCTAAACCATTTGATTCCCATGGATTTGATGCTAATCCTTCTACATCGAATTGATTTGAAGCTAAATCATCTGTTTCGCATGGATTTGAAGCTACGTCGTTTGTTTCGCATGGGTTTTGATGCTAAGCCTCCTATAACGCACTGATTTGAAGCTAAATCATGTCTTTCGCATGAATTTGAAGCTAACTCGTTTTTCCGCCTACATTTGAAGCTATATCATGTATATCACAAATATTTGAAGCTAAATCATTTGATTCGCATGGATTTGAAGCTAAACCTTCTACATCGCATTGATTTGAAGCTAAACCTTCTACATCGCATTGATTTGAAGCTTAATCATGTGTTTTGCATGGATTTGACGCTAACTCGTTTGTTTCGCCTGCATTTGATGCTATGTCACTTATATCGCAAGTATTTGAAGCTAAATCATTGGTTTCGCATGGATTTGAAGCTAAGTCGTTTGTTTCGCATGGGTTTTGATGCTAAGCCTCCTATAACGCACTGATTTGAAGCTAAATCATGTCTTTCGCATGGATTTGAAGCTAACTCGTTTTTTCCGCCTACACTTGAAGCTATATCATGTATATCACAAATATTTGAAGCTAAATCATTTGATTCGCATGGATTTGAAGCTAAACCTTCTACATCGCATTGATTTCAAGCAAAATCATGTGTTTCGCATGGATTTGAAGCTAACTCGGTCGTTTTGCCTGCAGTTGAATCTACATCACTTTTATCCGAAGTGTTTGAAGCTAAATCATTTGTTTCGCATGGACTTGAAGCTAACTCGTTGTTTCACATGCAGTTGAAGCTAAATGATGTATATCAAAAGTATTTGAAGCTGAACTATTTGTTTCGCATGAATTTGAAGCTAAACCTCCTACTTCGCATAGATTTGAAGCTAAATCATGTCTTTGGCTTGGATTTGAAGCTATCTCGTTTGGTTCGCATGCAGTTGATGCTAAATCATGTATATCACATGTATTTGAAGCTAAACCATTTGAATCGCATGGATTTGAAGCTAAGCCTTCTACTCCGTATCGATTTGATGCTAAATGATATGTATCGCATCGATTCTTAAGCTAACTCGTTTGATTCGTCTACAATTGAAGCTATATCACTTATATCCCAAGTGTTTGAAGCTAAATCATGTATTTCGCTTGGATTTGAAGCTAAACATTCTAAATCGCATTGATTTGAATCTAAATCATGTGATTCGCTTGGATTTGAAGCTAACTCGTTTGTTTCGTCTGCGTTTGAAGCTATGTCACTTATATCGCAAGTGTATGAAGCTAAATCATTTGTTTCTCATGGATTTCAAGATTAACCTTCTACCTCGCATTGACTTGAAGCTAAATCATGTGTTTCGCATGGAATTTGAAGCTAACTCGTTTGATTCGTCTGTATTTGAAGCTATATCACTTATAACCCAAGTATTTGAAGCTAAATCATTGGTTCGCATGGATTTGAAGCTAAACCTTCTACATCCCATTGATTTGCTGCTAAATCATGGGTTTCACATGGATGTGAAGCTAATTCATTTGTTGCGCATGCAGTTGAATCCATATAACGTGTATAACAAGTATTTGTAGCTAAACCATTTATTTCGCATGGATTTGAAGCTAAACATTCTACATCGCACTGATTAAAGCTAAATCATGTGTTTCGCTTGGATATGAAGCTAACTCGTTTGTTTCGTCTGCATATGAAGCTATATCACTTATATCGCTAGTATCTGTAGCTAAATCATTGGTTTCACATGGATTTGAAGCTAAACATTCTACATCGCATTGATTTGGCGCTAAATCATTTGTTTCGCTTGGATTTGAAGCTGAGCCTCCTACTTCGAACTGATTTGAAGCTAAATCATTTGTGTCGCATGGATTTGAAACTAAAGCTTCTACATAGCTTCGATTTGAAGCATAATCATGTGTTTCGCATGGATTTGAAGCTAACTCGTTTGTATCGCCTGCTTTTCAAGCAAAATCATGTATATCACAAGTATTTGAAGCTAAGCCATTTGTTTCTCATGGATTCGAAGATAAGCGTTCTACTTCGCATTGATTTGAAGCTAAATCATTTGATTCACTTGGATTTGTGGCTAACTCGTTTGTTTCGCATGCATTTGCCAAATCATGTATGTCACAAATATTTGAAGCTAAACCATTTGATTCGCATGGATTTGAATCTAAGCCTTCTACTTCGCATTGATATGAATCTAAATCACGTTTATCTCTTGGATTTGAAGCTAACTCGTTTGTTTTGCATGCACTTGAAGCTAAATCATGTATATCACAAGTATTTGAAGCGAAACCATTTGTTTCGCATGGATTCGAAGATCAGCCTTCTACTTCGCATTGATTTGAAGCTAAATCATATGTTTCGCATGGATTTGAAGCTAATTCGTTTGTATCGCCTGCATTTGAAGCTAAATCATGTATATCACAAGTATTTGAAGCGAAACCATTTGTTTCGCATGGATTCGAAGATCAGCCTTCTACTTCGCATTGATTTGAAGCTAAATCATATGTTTCGCATGGATTTGAAGCTAATTCGTTTGTATCGCCTGCATTTGAAGCTAAATCATGTATATCACAAGTATTTGAAGCTAAGCCATTTGTTTCGCATGGATTCGAAAATAAGCCTTCTACTTTGCAGTGATTTGATTCTAAATCATGTTTTTCGCTTGGATTTAAAGCTAACTCGTTTGTTTCGCCTGGATTTGAAGCTAAATCGTGTATATCGCAAGTATTTGGTGCTAAACAATTTGTTTCGCATGGATTCGAAGATAAGCCTCCTACTTCGCATTGATTTGAAGCTAAATCATGTGTTTCGTATGGATTTAGAGCTAACACATTTGTTTCGCACGCAGTTGAAGCCAAATCATGTATAACACAAATATTTGAAGTTAAACCATTTGATTCGCATGGATTTGAAGCTAACCCTCCTACTTCGCATTGATTTGGAGCTAAATCATGTGTTTCGCATGGATTTGAAGCTAACTCGTTTGTCTCGCATGCTGTTGAATCTAAATCATGTATATCACAAGTATTTGATGCTGACCAATTTGTTTCGCATGGTTTCGAAGATCAGCCTTCTACTTCGCAATTGATTTGAAGCTAAATCATGTGTTTCGCTTGGATTTGAAGCTAACTCGTTTGATTCGTCTGCATTTGAAGCTATATCACTTATAACCCAAGTATTTGAAGCTAAATCATTGGTTTCGCATGGATTTGAAGCTAAACCTTCGACATAGCATTGATTTGAAGCTTTATCATGTGTTTTGCATGGATTTGAAGCTAACTCGTTTGTTGCCCCTGCATATGAAGCTATATCACTTATATTGCAAGTATCTGAAGCTAAATCATTTGTTTCGCATGGATTTGAAGCAAAACCTTCTACATCATATTGATTTGAATCGAAATCATGTCTTTCGCTTGTATTTGAAGCTAACACGTTTGTTTCTTCTGCATTTGAAGCTATGTCACTAATATCGCAAGTATTTGAAGCCAAATCATTTGTGTCGCATGGATTTGAATCTAAACATTCTACATCTCATTGATTTTAAGCTAAATCACGTGTTCCGCTTGGATTTGCAGCTAAACCTTCTACATCGCATTGATTTGACGCTAAATCATGTATATCACAAGTATTTGAAGCGAAACCATTTGTTTCGCATGGATTCGAAGATCAGCCTTCTACTTCGCATTGATTTGAAGCTAAATCATATGTTTCGCATGGATTTGAAGCTAATTCGTTTGTATCGCCTGCATTTGAAGCTAAATCATGTATATCACAAGTATTTGAAGCTAAGCCATTTGTTTCGCATGGATTCGAAAATAAGCCTTCTACTTTGCATTGATTTGATTCTAAATCATGTTTTTCGCTTGGATTTAAAGCTAACTCGTTTGTTTCGCCTGGATTTGAAGCTAAATCGTGTATATCGCAAGTATTTGGTGCTAAACAATTTGTTTCGCATGGATTCGAAGATAAGCCTCCTACTTCGCATTGATTTGAAGCTAAATCATGTGTTTCGTCTGGATTTGAAGCTAAGCCTTCTACTTCGCTTTGATTTGAAGCTAAAACATGTGTTTCGTATGGATTTAGAGCTAACACATTTGTTTCGCACGCAGTTGAAGCCAAATCATGTATAACACAAATATTTGAAGTTAAACCATTTGATTCGCATGGATTTGAAGCTAACCCTCCTACTTCGCATTGATTTGGAGCTAAATCATGTGTTTCGCATGGATTTGAAGCTAACTCGTTTGTCTCGCATGCTGTTGAAGTTAAATCATGTATATCACAAGTATTTGAAGCGAAACCATTTGTTTCGCATGGATTCGAAGATCAGCCTTCTACTTCGCATTGATTTGAAGCTAAATCATATGTTTCGCATGGATTTGAAGCTAATTCGTTTGTATCGCCTGCATTTGAAGCTAAATCATGTATATCACAAGTATTTGAAGCTAAGCCATTTGTTTCGCATGGATTCGAAAATAAGCCTTCTACTTTGCAGTGATTTGATTCTAAATCATGTTTTTCGCTTGGATTTAAAGCTAACTCGTTTGTTTCGCCTGGATTTGAAGCTAAATCGTGTATATCGCAAGTATTTGGTGCTAAACAATTTGTTTCGCATGGATTCGAAGATAAGCCTCCTACTTCGCATTGATTTGAAGCTAAATCATGTGTTTCATCTGGATTTGAAGCTAAGCCTTCTACTTCGCTTTGATTTGAAGCTAAATCATGTGTTTCGTATGGATTTAGAGCTAACACATTTGTTTCGCACGCAGTTGAAGCCAAATCATGTATAACACAAATATTTGAAGTTAAACCATTTGATTCGCATGGATTTGAAGCTAACCCTCCTACTTCGCATTGATTTGGAGCTAAATCATGTGTTTCGCATGGATTTGAAGCTAACTCGTTTGTCTCGCATGCTGTTGAAGCTAAATCATGTATATCACAAGTATTTGATGCTGACCAATTTGTTTCGCATGGTTTCGAAGATCAGCCTTCTACTTCGCAATTGATTTGAAGCTAAATCATATGTTTCGCATGGATTTGAAGATAAGCATTCTAGTTCGCATTGATTTGAAGCTAAATCATTTCATTCACTTGGATTTGTGGCTAACTCGTTTGTTTCGCATGCATTTGCCAAATCATGTATGTCACAAATATTTGAAGCTAAACCATTTGATTCGCATGGATTTGAACTAAGCCTTCTACTTCGCATTGATATGAACCTAAATCACGTTTTTCTCTTGGATTTGAAGCTAACTCGTTTGTTTCGCATGCAGTTGAAGCTACATCACGTATATCACAGGTATTTGAAGCTAAACCATTTGTTTCGCATGGATTCGAAGACATGCCTTCTACTTCGCATTGAAATGAAGCTACATCATGTTTCGCATGGATTTGAAGCTAACTCTATCGTTTCGCCTGCATTTGATGCTATATCACTTATATCGCAAGTATCTGAAGCTAAATCATTTGTTTCGCATGGATTTGAAGTTAAACCTTCTACATCCCTTTGATTTCAAGCTGAATCATGTTTGTCGCTTGAACTTTGAGCTAACACGTTTATATCACGTGCAGTTGAAGCTAAATCATGTATATCACAAGTATTTGAAGTTAACCTATTCGTTTCACTTGGATTTGAAGCTAAACATTCTAAATCGCATTGATTTGAATCTAAATCATGTGATTCGCTTGGATTTGAAGCTAACTCGTTTGTTTCGTCTGCGTTTGAAGCTATGTCACTTATATCGCAAGTGTATGAAGCTAAATCATTTGTTTCTCATGGATTTCAAGATTAACCTTCTACCTCGCATTGACTTGAAGCTAAATCATGTGTTTCGCATGGAATTTGAAGCTAACTCGTTTGATTCGTCTGTATTTGAAGCTATATCACTTATAACCCAAGTATTTGAAGCTAAATCATTGGTTCGCATGGATTTGAAGCTAAACCTTCTACATCCCATTGATTTGCTGCTAAATCATGGGTTTCACATGGATGTGAAGCTAATTCATTTGTTGCGCATGCAGTTGAATCCATATAACGTGTATAACAAGTATTTGTAGCTAAACCATTTATTTCGCATGGATTTGAAGCTAAACATTCTACATCGCACTGATTAAAGCTAAATCATGTGTTTCGCTTGGATATGAAGCTAACTCGTTTGTTTCGTCTGCATATGAAGCTATATCACTTATATCGCTAGTATCTGTAGCTAAATCATTGGTTTCACTTGGATTTGAAGCTAAACATTCTACATCGCATTGATTTGGCGCTAAATCATTTGTTTCGCTTGGATTTGAAGCTGAGCCTCCTACTTCGAACTGATTTGAAGCTAAATCATTTGTGTCGCATGGATTTGAAACTAAAGCTTCTACATAGCTTCGATTTGAAGCATAATCATGTGTTTCGCATGGATTTGGAGCTAATTCGCTTGTTGCGCATGCAGTTCAATCTAAATAACCTATATCTCAAGTATTTGTGGCTAAAGCATTTGATTCCCATGGATTTGATGCTAATCCTTCTACATCGAATTGATTTGAAGCTAAATCATGTGTTTGGTATGGATTTAGAGCTAACACATTTGTTTCGCACGCAGTTGAAGCCAAATCATGTATAACACAAATATTTGAAGTTAAACCATTTGATTCGCATGGATTTGAAGCTAACCCTTCTACTTCGCATTGATTTGGAGCTAAATCATGTGTTTCGCATGGATTTGAAGCTAACTCGTTTGTCTCGCATGCTGTTGAAGCTAAATCATGTATATCACAAGTATTTGATTCTGACCAATTTGTTTCGCATGGTTTCGAAGATCAGCCTTCTACTTCGCAATTGATTTGAAGCTAAATCATGTGTTTCGCATGGATTTGAAGCTAACTCGTTTGTATCGCCTGCTTTTCAAGCAAAATCATGTATATCACAAGTATTTGAAGCTAAGCCATTTGTTTCTCATGGATTCGAAGATAAGCGTTCTACTTCGCATTGATTTGAAGCTAAATCATTTGATTCACTTGGATTTGTGGCTAACTCGTTTGTTTCGCATGCATTTGCCAAATCATGTATGTCACAAATATTTGAAGCTAAACCATTTGATTCGCATGGATTTGAATCTAAGCCTTCTACTTCGCATTGATATGAATCTAAATCACGTTTATCTCTTGGATTTGAAGCTAACTCGTTTGTTTAGCATGCACTTGAAGCTAAATCATGTATATCACAAGTATTTGAAGCGAAACCATTTGTTTCGCATGGATTCGAAGATCAGCCTTCTACTTCGCATTGATTTGAAGCTAAATCATATGTTTCGCATGGATTTGAAGCTAATTCGTTTGTATCGCCTGCATTTGAAGCTAAATCATGTATATCACAAGTATTTGAAGCGAAACCATTTGTTTCGCATGGATTCGAAGATCAGCCTTCTACTTCGCATTGATTTGAAGCTAAATCATATGTTTCGCATGGATTTGAAGCTAATTCGTTTGTATCGCCTGCATTTGAAGCTAAATCATGTATATCACAAGTATTTGAAGCTAAGCCATTTGTTTCGCATGGATTCGAAAATAAGCCTTCTACTTTGCAGTGATTTGATTCTAAATCATGTTTTTCGCTTGGATTTAAAGCTAACTCGTTTGTTTCGCCTGGATTTGAAGCTAAATCGTGTATATCGCAAGTATTTGGTGCTAAACAATTTGTTTCGCATGGATTCGAAGATAAGCCTCCTACTTCGCATTGATTTGAAGCTAAATCATGTGTTTCGTATGGATTTAGAGCTAACACATTTGTTTCGCACGCAGTTGAAGCCAAATCATGTATAACACAAATATTTGAAGTTAAACCATTTGATTCGCATGGATTTGAAGCTAACCCTCCTACTTCGCATTGATTTGGAGCTAAATCATGTGTTTCGCATGGATTTGAAGCTAACTCGTTTGTCTCGCATGCTGTTGAATCTAAATCATGTATATCACAAGTATTTGATGCTGACCAATTTGTTTCGCATGGTTTCGAAGATCAGCCTTCTACTTCGCAATTGATTTGAAGCTAAATCATGTGTTTCGCTTGGATTTGAAGCTAACTCGTTTGATTCGTCTGCATTTGAAGCTATATCACTTATAACCCAAGTATTTGAAGCTAAATCATTGGTTTCGCATGGATTTGAAGCTAAACCTTCGACATAGCATTGATTTGAAGCTTTATCATGTGTTTTGCATGGATTTGAAGCTAACTCGTTTGTTGCCCCTGCATATGAAGCTATATCACTTATATTGCAAGTATCTGAAGCTAAATCATTTGTTTCGCATGGATTTGAAGCAAAACCTTCTACATCATATTGATTTGAATCGAAATCATGTCTTTCGCTTGTATTTGAAGCTAACACGTTTGTTTCTTCTGCATTTGAAGCTATGTCACTAATATCGCAAGTATTTGAAGCCAAATCATTTGTGTCGCATGGATTTGAATCTAAACATTCTACATCTCATTGATTTTAAGCTAAATCACGTGTTCCGCTTGGATTTGCAGCTAAACCTTCTACATCGCATTGATTTGACGCTAAATCATGTATATCACAAGTATTTGAAGCGAAACCATTTGTTTCGCATGGATTCGAAGATCAGCCTTCTACTTCGCATTGATTTGAAGCTAAATCATATGTTTCGCATGGATTTGAAGCTAATTCGTTTGTATCGCCTGCATTTGAAGCTAAATCATGTATATCACAAGTATTTGAAGCTAAGCCATTTGTTTCGCATGGATTCGAAAATAAGCCTTCTACTTTGCATTGATTTGATTCTAAATCATGTTTTTCGCTTGGATTTAAAGCTAACTCGTTTGTTTCGCCTGGATTTGAAGCTAAATCGTGTATATCGCAAGTATTTGGTGCTAAACAATTTGTTTCGCATGGATTCGAAGATAAGCCTCCTACTTCGCATTGATTTGAAGCTAAATCATGTGTTTCGTCTGGATTTGAAGCTAAGCCTTCTACTTCGCTTTGATTTGAAGCTAAAACATGTGTTTCGTATGGATTTAGAGCTAACACATTTGTTTCGCACGCAGTTGAAGCCAAATCATGTATAACACAAATATTTGAAGTTAAACCATTTGATTCGCATGGATTTGAAGCTAACCCTCCTACTTCGCATTGATTTGGAGCTAAATCATGTGTTTCGCATGGATTTGAAGCTAACTCGTTTGTCTCGCATGCTGTTGAAGTTAAATCATGTATATCACAAGTATTTGAAGCGAAACCATTTGTTTCGCATGGATTCGAAGATCAGCCTTCTACTTCGCATTGATTTGAAGCTAAATCATGTGTTTCGCTTGGATTTGAAGCTAACTCGTTTGATTCGTCTGCATTTGAAGCTATATCACTTATAACCCAAGTATTTGAAGCTAAATCATTGGTTTCGCATGGATTTGAAGCTAAACCTTCGACATAGCATTGATTTGAAGCTTTATCATGTGTTTTGCATGGATTTGAAGCAAACTCGTTTGTTGCCCCTGCATATGAAGCCATATCACTTATATTGCAAGTATCTGAAGCTAAATCATTTGTTTCGCATGGATTTGAAGCAAAACCTTCTACATCATATTGATTTGAATCTAAATCATGTCTTTCGCTTGAATTTGAAGCTAACTCGTTTGTTTCGTCTGCATTTGAAGCTATGTCACTTATATCGCAAGTATTTGAAGCCAAATCATTTGTGTCGCATGGATTTGAATCTAAACATTCTACATCTCTTTGATTTTAAGCTAAATCACGTGTTCCGCTTGGATTTGAAGCTAACTCGTTTGATTCGTCTGCATTTGAAGCTATATCACTTATAACCCAAGTATTTGAAGCTAAATCATTGGTTTCGCATGGATTTGACGCTAAACCTTCGACATAGAATTGATTTGAAGCTTTATCATGTGTTTTGCATGGATTTGAAGCTAACTCGTTTGTTTCCCCTGCATTTAAAGCTGTATTACTTATAGCGCAAGTATCTGATGCTAAATCATTTGTTTCGCATGGATTTGAACCTACACCTTCTACATCGCATTGATTTGCAGCTAAATCATGTGTTTCGCTTGGATTTGAAGCTAAACCTTCCACATCGCATTGATTTGAAGCTAAATCATGTGTGTCGCTTGTACTTGAAGCTAACACGATTGTTTCGTCTGCATTGGAAGCTATATCACTTACATCGCAAGTTCCTGTTCTAAATCATGTGGTTCGCATGGATTTGAACCTACACCTTCTACATCGCATTGATTTGCAGCTAAATCATGTGTTTCGCTTGGATTTGAAGCTAAACCTTCTACATCGCATTGATTTGAAGCTAAATCATGTGTGTCGCTTGTATTTGAAGCTAACTCGATTGTTTCGTCTGCATTGGAAGCTATATCACTTATATCGCAAGTATCTGAAGCTATATCTTTGTGTCGCATGGATTTGAAGCTAAATCTTCTACTTCGCATTGATTTGATGCAAAATCATGTGTTTGGCTTGGATATGAAGCTAAGTCGTTTGTTTCGTCTGCATTTGAATCTATATCACTTATATGGCTGAAGCTAAATCATTTGTTTCGCATGCATTTGAAGTTAAACCTTCTACAACGCATTGATTTGCTGCTAAATCATGTGTTTCGCATGGATTTGAAGCGTCTGCATTTGAAGCTATATCACATATATCCGAAGTGTTTGAAGCTAAATCATTTGTTTCGCATGGATTTGAAACTAAACCTTCTAAATCGCATTGATTTGAAGCTACATCATGTGATTCGCTTGGATTTAAAGCTAACTCGTTTGTTTCGTCTGCATTAGAAGCTATGTCACTTATATCGCAAGTATCTGAAGCTAAATCAATGGTTTCGCATGGATTTGAAGCTAAACCTTCTATGTCGCATTGATTTGCTGCTAAATCATGTGTTTCGCATGGATTTGAAGCTAATTCGTTCGTTGCGCATGCAGTTTAATCTAAATAACGTATATCACAAGTATTTGTAGCTAAACCATTTGTTTCGCATGGATTTAAAGCTAACTCGTTTGTTTCGCCTGGATTTGAAGCTAAATCGTGTATATCGCAAGTATATGGTGCTAAACAATTTGTTTCGCATGGATTCGAAGATAAGCCTCCTACTTCGCATTGATTTGAAGCTAAATCATGTGTTTCGTCTGGATTTGAAGCTAAGCCTTCTACTTCGCTTTGATTTGAAGCTTAATCATGTGTTTCGTATGGATTTAGAGCTAACACATTTGTTTCGCACGCAGTTGGTGCCAAATCATGTATATCACAAATATTTGAAGTTAAACCATTTGATTCGCATGGATTTGAAGCTAACCCTCCTACTTCGCATTGATTTGGTGCTAAATCATGTGTTTCGCATGGATTTGAAGCTAACTCGTTTGTCTCGCATGCTGTTGAAGCTAAATCATGTATATCACAAGTATTTGATGCTGACCAATTTGTTTCGCATGGTTTCGAAGATCAGCCTTCTACTTCGCAATTGATTTGAAGCTAAATCATGTGTTTCGCATGGATTTGAAGCTAACTCGTTAGTATCACCTGCTTTTCAGGCTAAATCATGTATATCACAAGTATTTGAAGCTAAGCCATTTGTTTCGCATGGATTCGAAGATAAGCATTCTACTTCGCATTGATTTGAAGCTAAATCATTTTATTCACTTGGATTTGTGGCTAACTCATTTGTTTCGCAAGCATTTGCCAAATCATGTATATCACAAATATTTGAAGCTAAATCATGTGTTTCGGATGGATATGATGATAAAACTCGTTTGTATCGCCTGCATTTGAAGCTAAATCATGTATATCACAAGTATTTGAAGCGAACTCATTTGTTTCGCTTGGATTAGAAGATCAGCCTTCTCCTTCGCATTGATTTGAAGCTAAATCATATGTTTCGAATGAATTTGAAGCTAAATCATGTGTTTCGGATGGATTTGATGATAAAACTCGTTTGTGTCGCCTGCCTTTGAAGCTAAATCATGTATATCACAAGTATTTGAAGCGAACCCATTTGTTTCGCATGGATTCGAAGATCAGTCTTCTACTTCGCATTGATTTGAAGCTATATCATATGGTTCGTCTGGATTTGAAGCTAAGCCTTCTACTTCGCTTTGATTTGAAGCTAAATCATGTGTTTCGTATGGATTTAGAGCTAACACATTTGTTTCGCACGCAGTTGAAGCCAAATCATGTATAACACAAATATTTGAAGTTAAACCATTTGAATCGCATGGATTTGAAGATAACCCTTCTACTTCGCATTGATTTGGAGCTAAATCATGTGTTTCGCATGGATTTGAAGCTAACTCGTTTGTCTCGCATGCTGTTGAAGCTAAATCATGTATATCACAAGTATTTGATTCTGACCAATTTGTTTCGCATGGTTTCGAAGATCAGCCTTCTACTTCGCAATTGATTTAAAGCTAAATCATGTGTTTCGCATGGATTTGAAGCTAACTCGTTTGTATCGCCTGCTTTTCAAGCAAAATCATGTATATCACAAGTATTTGAAGCTAAGCCATTTGTTTCGCATGGATTCGAAGATAAGCGTTCTACTTCGCATTGATTTGAAGCTAAATCATTTGATTCACTTGGATTTGTGGCTAACTCATTTGTTTCGCATGCATTTGCCAAATCATGTATGTCACAAATATTTGAAGCTAAACCATTTGATTCGCATGGATTTGAATCTAAGCCTTCTACTTCGCATTGATAAGAATCTAAATCACGTTTATCTCTTGGATTTGAAGCTAACTCGTTTGTTTCGCATGCACTTGAAGCTACATCATGTATATCACAGGTATTTGAAGCTAAACCATTTGTTTCGCACGGATTCGAAGACATGCCTTCTACTTCGCATTGATATGAAGCTACATCATGTTTCGCATTGATTTGAAGCTAATTCGTTTGTTTCGCATGCAGTTGAAGCTAAATCATGTATATCACAAGTATTTGAAGCTGAACCATTTGCTTCGAATGAATATTATGCTAAACCATGTGTTTCGAATGAATTTGAAGCTAAATCATGTGTTTCGGATGGATTTGATGATAAAACTCGTTTGTGTCGCCTGCATTTGAAGCTAAGTCATGTATATCACAAGTATTTGAAGCTAAGCCATTTTTTTCGCATGGATTCGAAAATAAGCCTTCTACTTCGCATTGATTTGATTCTAAATCATGTTTTTCGCTTGGATTTAAAGCTAACTCGTTTGTTTCGCCTGGATTTGAAGCTAAATCGTGTATATCGCAAGTATTTGGTGCTAAACCATTTGTTTCGCATGGATTCGGAGATAAGCCTTCTACTTCGCATTGATTTGAAGCTTAATCATGTGTTTCGTCTGGTTTTGAAGCTAAGCCTTCTACTTCGCTTTGATTTGAAGCTAAATCATGTGTTTCGTATGGATTTAGAGCTAACACATTTGTTTCGCACGCAGTTGAAGCCAAATCATGTATAACATAAATATTTGAAGTTAAACCATTTGATTCGCACGGATTTGAAGCTAACCCTTCTACTTCGCAATGATTTGGAGCTAAATCATGTGTTTCGCAAGGATTTGAAGCTAACTCGTTTGTCTCGCAAGCTGTTGAGTCTAAATCATGTATATCACAAGTATTTGATGCTCACCAATTTGTTTCGCATGGTTTCGAAGATCAGTCTTCTACTTCGCATTGATTTGAAGCGAACCCATTTGTTTCGCATGGATTCGAAGATCAGTCTTCTACTTCGCATTGATTTGAAGCTAAATCATATGTTTCGCATGGATTTGAAGCTAACTCGTTTGTATCGCCTGCATTTGAAGCTAAGTCATGTATATCACAAGTATTTGAAGCTAAGCCATTTTTTTCGCATGGATTCGAAAATAAGCCTTCTACTTCGCATTGATTTGATTCTAAATCATGTTTTTCGCTTGGATTTAAAGCTAACTCGTTTGTTTCGCCTGGATTTGAAGCTAAATCGTGTATATCGCAAGTATTTGGTGCTAAACCATTTGTTTCGCATGGATTCGGAGATAAGCCTTCTACTTCGCATTGATTTGAAGCTAAATCATGTGTTTCGTCTGGATTTGAAGCTAAGCCTTCTACTTCGCTTTGATTTGAAGCTAAATCATGTGTTTCGTATGGATTTAGAGCTAACACATTTGTTTCGCACGCAGTTGAAGCCAAATCATGTATAACATAAATATTTGAAGTTAAACCATTTGATTCGCACGGATTTGAAGCTAACCCTTCTACTTCGCAATGATTTGGAGCTAAATCATGTGTTTCGCAAGGATTTGAAGCTAACTCGTTTGTCTCGCAAGCTGTTGAGTCTAAATCATGTATATCACAAGTATTTGATGCTCACCAATTTGTTTCGCATGGTTTCGAAGATCAGTCTTCTACTTCGCATTGATTTGAAGCTATATCATATGTTTCGTCTGGATTTGAAGCTAAGCCTTCTACTTCGCTTTGATTTGAAGCTAAATCATATGTTTCGTATGGATTTAGAGCTAACACATTTGTTTCGCACGCAATTGAAGCCAAATCATGTATAACACAAATATTTGAAGTTAAACCATTTGATTCGCACGGATTTGAAGCTAACCCTTCTACTTCGCATTGATTTGGAGCTAAATCATGTGTTTCGCATGGATTTGAAGCTAACTCGTTTGTCTCGCATGCTGTTGAAGCTAAATCATGTATATCACAAGTATTTGAAGCGAAACCATTTGTTTCGCATGGATTCGAAGATCAGCCTTCTACTTCGCATTGATTTGAAGCTAAATCATATGTTTCGCATGGATTTGAAGCTAATTCGTTTGTATCGCCTGCATTTGAAGCTAAATCATGTATATCACAAGTATTTGAAGCTAAGCCATTTGTTTCGCATGGATTCGAAAATAAGCCTTCTACTTTGCAGTGATTTGATTCTAAATCATGTTTTTCGCTTGGATTTAAAGCTAACTCGTTTGTTTCGCCTGGATTTGAAGCTAAATCGTGTATATCGCAAGTATTTGGTGCTAAACAATTTGTTTCGCATGGATTCGAAGATAAGCCTCCTACTTCGCATTGATTTGAAGCTAAATCATGTGTTTCGTCTGGATTTGAAGCTAAGCCTTCTACTTCGCTTTGATTTGAAGCTAAATCATGTGTTTCGTATGGATTTAGAGCTAACACATTTGTTTCGCACGCAGTTGAAGCCAAATCATGTATAACACAAATATTTGAAGTTAAACCATTTGATTCGCATGGATTTGAAGCTAACCCTCCTACTTCGCATTGATTTGGAGCTAAATCATGTGTTTCGCATGGATTTGAAGCTAACTCGTTTGTCTCGCATGCTGTTGAAGCTAAATCATGTATATCACAAGTATTTGATGCTGACCAATTTGTTTCGCATGGTTTCGAAGATCAGCCTTCTACTTCGCAATTGATTTGAAGCTAAATCATATGTTTCGCATGGATTTGAAGATAAGCATTCTAGTTCGCATTGATTTGAAGCTAAATCATTTCATTCACTTGGATTTGTGGCTAACTCGTTTGTTTCGCATGCATTTGCCAAATCATGTATGTCACAAATATTTGAAGCTAAACCATTTGATTCGCATGGATTTGAACTAAGCCTTCTACTTCGCATTGATATGAACCTAAATCACGTTTTTCTCTTGGATTTGAAGCTAACTCGTTTGTTTCGCATGCAGTTGAAGCTACATCACGTATATCACAGGTATTTGAAGCTAAACCATTTGTTTCGCATGGATTCGAAGACATGCCTTCTACTTCGCATTGAAATGAAGCTACATCATGTTTCGCATGGATTTGAAGCTAACTCTATCGTTTCGCCTGCATTTGATGCTATATCACTTATATCGCAAGTATCTGAAGCTAAATCATTTGTTTCGCATGGATTTGAAGTTAAACCTTCTACATCCCTTTGATTTCAAGCTGAATCATGTTTGTCGCTTGAACTTTGAGCTAACACGTTTATATCACGTGCAGTTGAAGCTAAATCATGTATATCACAAGTATTTGAAGTTAACCTATTCGTTTCACTTGGATTTGAAGCTAAACATTCTAAATCGCATTGATTTGAATCTAAATCATGTGATTCGCTTGGATTTGAAGCTAACTCGTTTGTTTCGTCTGCGTTTGAAGCTATGTCACTTATATCGCAAGTGTATGAAGCTAAATCATTTGTTTCTCATGGATTTCAAGATTAACCTTCTACCTCGCATTGACTTGAAGCTAAATCATGTGTTTCGCATGGAATTTGAAGCTAACTCGTTTGATTCGTCTGTATTTGAAGCTATATCACTTATAACCCAAGTATTTGAAGCTAAATCATTGGTTCGCATGGATTTGAAGCTAAACCTTCTACATCCCATTGATTTGCTGCTAAATCATGGGTTTCACATGGATGTGAAGCTAATTCATTTGTTGCGCATGCAGTTGAATCCATATAACGTGTATAACAAGTATTTGTAGCTAAACCATTTATTTCGCATGGATTTGAAGCTAAACATTCTACATCGCACTGATTAAAGCTAAATCATGTGTTTCGCTTGGATATGAAGCTAACTCGTTTGTTTCGTCTGCATATGAAGCTATATCACTTATATCGCTAGTATCTGTAGCTAAATCATTGGTTTCACTTGGATTTGAAGCTAAACATTCTACATCGCATTGATTTGGCGCTAAATCATTTGTTTCGCTTGGATTTGAAGCTGAGCCTCCTACTTCGAACTGATTTGAAGCTAAATCATTTGTGTCGCATGGATTTGAAACTAAAGCTTCTACATAGCTTCGATTTGAAGCATAATCATGTGTTTCGCATGGATTTGGAGCTAATTCGCTTGTTGCGCATGCAGTTCAATCTAAATAACCTATATCTCAAGTATTTGTGGCTAAAGCATTTGATTCCCATGGATTTGATGCTAATCCTTCTACATCGAATTGATTTGAAGCTAAATCATGTGTTTGGTATGGATTTAGAGCTAACACATTTGTTTCGCACGCAGTTGAAGCCAAATCATGTATAACACAAATATTTGAAGTTAAACCATTTGATTCGCATGGATTTGAAGCTAACCCTTCTACTTCGCATTGATTTGGAGCTAAATCATGTGCTTCGCATGGATTTGAAGCTAACTCGTTTGTCTCGCATGCTGTTGAAGCTAAATCATGTATATCACAAGTATTTGATTCTGACCAATTTGTTTCGCATGGTTTCGAAGATCAGCCTTCTACTTCGCAATTGATTTGAAGCTAAATCATGTGTTTCGCATGGATTTGAAGCTAACTCGTTTGTATCGCCTGCTTTTCAAGCAAAATCATGTATATCACAAGTATTTGAAGCTAAGCCATTTGTTTCTCATGGATTCGAAGATAAGCGTTCTACTTCGCATTGATTTGAAGCTAAATCATTTGATTCACTTGGATTTGTGGCTAACTCGTTTGTTTCGCATGCATTTGCCAAATCATGTATGTCACAAATATTTGAAGCTAAACCATTTGATTCGCATGGATTTGAATCTAAGCCTTCTACTTCGCATTGATATGAATCTAAATCACGTTTATCTCTTGGATTTGAAGCTAACTCGTTTGTTTAGCATGCACTTGAAGCTAAATCATGTATATCACAAGTATTTGAAGCGAAACCATTTGTTTCGCATGGATTCGAAGATCAGCCTTCTACTTCGCATTGATTTGAAGCTAAATCATATGTTTCGCATGGATTTGAAGCTAATTCGTTTGTATCGCCTGCATTTGAAGCTAAATCATGTATATCACAAGTATTTGAAGCGAAACCATTTGTTTCGCATGGATTCGAAGATCAGCCTTCTACTTCGCATTGATTTGAAGCTAAATCATATGTTTCGCATGGATTTGAAGCTAATTCGTTTGTATCGCCTGCATTTGAAGCTAAATCATGTATATCACAAGTATTTGAAGCTAAGCCATTTGTTTCGCATGGATTCGAAAATAAGCCTTCTACTTTGCAGTGATTTGATTCTAAATCATGTTTTTCGCTTGGATTTAAAGCTAACTCGTTTGTTTCGCCTGGATTTGAAGCTAAATCGTGTATATCGCAAGTATTTGGTGCTAAACAATTTGTTTCGCATGGATTCGAAGATAAGCCTCCTACTTCGCATTGATTTGAAGCTAAATCATGTGTTTCATCTGGATTTGAAGCTAAGCCTTCTACTTCGCTTTGATTTGAAGCTAAATCATGTGTTTCGTATGGATTTAGAGCTAACACATTTGTTTCGCACGCAGTTGAAGCCAAATCATGTATAACACAAATATTTGAAGTTAAACCATTTGATTCGCATGGATTTGAAGCTAACCCTCCTACTTCGCATTGATTTGGAGCTAAATCATGTGTTTCGCATGGATTTGAAGCTAACTCGTTTGTCTCGCATGCTGTTGAATCTAAATCATGTATATCACAAGTATTTGATGCTGACCAATTTGTTTCGCATGGTTTCGAAGATCAGCCTTCTACTTCGCAATTGATTTGAAGCTAAATCATGTGTTTCGCTTGGATTTGAAGCTAACTCGTTTGATTCGTCTGCATTTGAAGCTATATCACTTATAACCCAAGTATTTGAAGCTAAATCATTGGTTTCGCATGGATTTGAAGCTAAACCTTCGACATAGCATTGATTTGAAGCTTTATCATGTGTTTTGCATGGATTTGAAGCTAACTCGTTTGTTGCCCCTGCATATGAAGCTATATCACTTATATTGCAAGTATCTGAAGCTAAATCATTTGTTTCGCATGGATTTGAAGCAAAACCTTCTACATCATATTGATTTGAATCGAAATCATGTCTTTCGCTTGTATTTGAAGCTAACACGTTTGTTTCTTCTGCATTTGAAGCTATGTCACTAATATCGCAAGTATTTGAAGCCAAATCATTTGTGTCGCATGGATTTGAATCTAAACATTCTACATCTCATTGATTTTAAGCTAAATCACGTGTTCCGCTTGGATTTGCAGCTAAACCTTCTACATCGCATTGATTTGACGCTAAATCATGTGTTTCGCTTGGATTTGAAGCTAACTCGTTTGATTCGTCTGCATTTGAAGCTATATCACTTATAACCCAAGTATTTGAAGCTAAATCATTGGTTTCGCATGGATTTGAAGCTAAACCTTCGACATAGCATTGATTTGAAGCTTTATCATGTGTTTTGCATGGATTTGAAGCAAACTCGTTTGTTGCCCCTGCATATGAAGCCATATCACTTATATTGCAAGTATCTGAAGCTAAATCATTTGTTTCGCATGGATTTGAAGCAAAACCTTCTACATCATATTGATTTGAATCTAAATCATGTCTTTCGCTTGAATTTGAAGCTAACTCGTTTGTTTCGTCTGCATTTGAAGCTATGTCACTTATATCGCAAGTATTTGAAGCCAAATCATTTGTGTCGCATGGATTTGAATCTAAACATTCTACATCTCTTTGATTTTAAGCTAAATCACGTGTTCCGCTTGGATTTGAAGCTAACTCGTTTGATTCGTCTGCATTTGAAGCTATATCACTTATAACCCAAGTATTTGAAGCTAAATCATTGGTTTCGCATGGATTTGACGCTAAACCTTCGACATAGAATTGATTTGAAGCTTTATCATGTGTTTTGCATGGATTTGAAGCTAACTCGTTTGTTTCCCCTGCATTTAAAGCTGTATTACTTATAGCGCAAGTATCTGATGCTAAATCATTTGTTTCGCATGGATTTGAACCTACACCTTCTACATCGCATTGATTTGCAGCTAAATCATGTGTTTCGCTTGGATTTGAAGCTAAACCTTCCACATCGCATTGATTTGAAGCTAAATCATGTGTGTCGCTTGTACTTGAAGCTAACACGATTGTTTCGTCTGCATTGGAAGCTATATCACTTACATCGCAAGTTCCTGTTCTAAATCATGTGGTTCGCATGGATTTGAACCTACACCTTCTACATCGCATTGATTTGCAGCTAAATCATGTGTTTCGCTTGGATTTGAAGCTAAACCTTCTACATCGCATTGATTTGAAGCTAAATCATGTGTGTCGCTTGTATTTGAAGCTAACTCGATTGTTTCGTCTGCATTGGAAGCTATATCACTTATATCGCAAGTATCTGAAGCTATATCTTTGTGTCGCATGGATTTGAAGCTAAATCTTCTACTTCGCATTGATTTGATGCAAAATCATGTGTTTGGCTTGGATATGAAGCTAAGTCGTTTGTTTCGTCTGCATTTGAATCTATATCACTTATATGGCTGAAGCTAAATCATTTGTTTCGCATGCATTTGAAGTTAAACCTTCTACAACGCATTGATTTGCTGCTAAATCATGTGTTTCGCATGGATTTGAAGCGTCTGCATTTGAAGCTATATCACATATATCCGAAGTGTTTGAAGCTAAATCATTTGTTTCGCATGGATTTGAAACTAAACCTTCTAAATCGCATTGATTTGAAGCTACATCATGTGATTCGCTTGGATTTAAAGCTAACTCGTTTGTTTCGTCTGCATTAGAAGCTATGTCACTTATATCGCAAGTATCTGAAGCTAAATCAATGGTTTCGCATGGATTTGAAGCTAAACCTTCTATGTCGCATTGATTTGCTGCTAAATCATGTGTTTCGCATGGATTTGAAGCTAATTCGTTCGTTGCGCATGCAGTTTAATCTAAATAACGTATATCACAAGTATTTGTAGCTAAACCATTTGTTTCGCATGGATTTAAAGCTAACTCGTTTGTTTCGCCTGGATTTGAAGCTAAATCGTGTATATCGCAAGTATATGGTGCTAAACAATTTGTTTCGCATGGATTCGAAGATAAGCCTCCTACTTCGCATTGATTTGAAGCTAAATCATGTGTTTCGTCTGGATTTGAAGCTAAGCCTTCTACTTCGCTTTGATTTGAAGCTTAATCATGTGTTTCGTATGGATTTAGAGCTAACACATTTGTTTCGCACGCAGTTGGTGCCAAATCATGTATATCACAAATATTTGAAGTTAAACCATTTGATTCGCATGGATTTGAAGCTAACCCTCCTACTTCGCATTGATTTGGTGCTAAATCATGTGTTTCGCATGGATTTGAAGCTAACTCGTTTGTCTCGCATGCTGTTGAAGCTAAATCATGTATATCACAAGTATTTGATGCTGACCAATTTGTTTCGCATGGTTTCGAAGATCAGCCTTCTACTTCGCAATTGATTTGAAGCTAAATCATGTGTTTCGCATGGATTTGAAGCTAACTCGTTAGTATCACCTGCTTTTCAGGCTAAATCATGTATATCACAAGTATTTGAAGCTAAGCCATTTGTTTCGCATGGATTCGAAGATAAGCATTCTACTTCGCATTGATTTGAAGCTAAATCATTTTATTCACTTGGATTTGTGGCTAACTCATTTGTTTCGCAAGCATTTGCCAAATCATGTATATCACAAATATTTGAAGCTAAATCATGTGTTTCGGATGGATATGATGATAAAACTCGTTTGTATCGCCTGCATTTGAAGCTAAATCATGTATATCACAAGTATTTGAAGCGAACTCATTTGTTTCGCTTGGATTAGAAGATCAGCCTTCTCCTTCGCATTGATTTGAAGCTAAATCATATGTTTCGAATGAATTTGAAGCTAAATCATGTGTTTCGGATGGATTTGATGATAAAACTCGTTTGTGTCGCCTGCCTTTGAAGCTAAATCATGTATATCACAAGTATTTGAAGCGAACCCATTTGTTTCGCATGGATTCGAAGATCAGTCTTCTACTTCGCATTGATTTGAAGCTATATCATATGGTTCGTCTGGATTTGAAGCTAAGCCTTCTACTTCGCTTTGATTTGAAGCTAAATCATGTGTTTCGTATGGATTTAGAGCTAACACATTTGTTTCGCACGCAGTTGAAGCCAAATCATGTATAACACAAATATTTGAAGTTAAACCATTTGAATCGCATGGATTTGAAGATAACCCTTCTACTTCGCATTGATTTGGAGCTAAATCATGTGTTTCGCATGGATTTGAAGCTAACTCGTTTGTCTCGCATGCTGTTGAAGCTAAATCATGTATATCACAAGTATTTGATTCTGACCAATTTGTTTCGCATGGTTTCGAAGATCAGCCTTCTACTTCGCAATTGATTTAAAGCTAAATCATGTGTTTCGCATGGATTTGAAGCTAACTCGTTTGTATCGCCTGCTTTTCAAGCAAAATCATGTATATCACAAGTATTTGAAGCTAAGCCATTTGTTTCGCATGGATTCGAAGATAAGCGTTCTACTTCGCATTGATTTGAAGCTAAATCATTTGATTCACTTGGATTTGTGGCTAACTCATTTGTTTCGCATGCATTTGCCAAATCATGTATGTCACAAATATTTGAAGCTAAACCATTTGATTCGCATGGATTTGAATCTAAGCCTTCTACTTCGCATTGATAAGAATCTAAATCACGTTTATCTCTTGGATTTGAAGCTAACTCGTTTGTTTCGCATGCACTTGAAGCTACATCATGTATATCACAGGTATTTGAAGCTAAACCATTTGTTTCGCACGGATTCGAAGACATGCCTTCTACTTCGCATTGATATGAAGCTACATCATGTTTCGCATTGATTTGAAGCTAATTCGTTTGTTTCGCATGCAGTTGAAGCTAAATCATGTATATCACAAGTATTTGAAGCTGAACCATTTGCTTCGAATGAATATTATGCTAAACCATGTGTTTCGAATGAATTTGAAGCTAAATCATGTGTTTCGGATGGATTTGATGATAAAACTCGTTTGTGTCGCCTGCATTTGAAGCTAAGTCATGTATATCACAAGTATTTGAAGCTAAGCCATTTTTTTCGCATGGATTCGAAAATAAGCCTTCTACTTCGCATTGATTTGATTCTAAATCATGTTTTTCGCTTGGATTTAAAGCTAACTCGTTTGTTTCGCCTGGATTTGAAGCTAAATCGTGTATATCGCAAGTATTTGGTGCTAAACCATTTGTTTCGCATGGATTCGGAGATAAGCC